>NW_003852452.1:908922-927481 GCF_000181295.1 Otolemur garnettii
GTACTAAGTTCTTGCTCTTGGAAACTGGATTTGACCTGGTAGGAACAGATTAGTTCCCTGGGGAATGGGTTGTTAGGAAGTCAGGATGCTCCTTAGGTGTTTCCCCCTTTATACTTGTTTACTTCCCCTGGGACCTTCTCTGGTATTTTGTGGCAGAGCATGAGAACCCTTGCACCAATGACGGAAAAAACAAACCTTTCCCAGCCTCAGGTATTCCTTTCTGACACTGCAAAACTGACTAAGACAGTGTCCCAAAACTATTTGATAAGATCGTTGGGAAAAAGCCTTTCTAAAAAAGTAGTAACACTTGAGGTTCCACTGAATGGAGCAGAAAGAGCCAGCCATGTGAAAATCTGTAGATACCCAAGGTCCTAGACTGGACTTGTAATTTCACATCTATACAGAACACAAGAAGATGGCTTGAGGGATGAGAGACACATTCTCTATTACTATAGAACTAGCCAAACAAGACCATTAAAATTTAGTTCATGTAAAATACAAAAGCTCAGTTCCTCAGTGGCATTAGCCATAGTTCAAGCACTGGACAGGGACATACTGGATAACACAGAGTCCATTTCATTCACTGAAGAAAGTTCTAGTAAATAGTGCTGCACTAGTGAAGTGAGAACATTGGAACAAGAGGAGAGGTGTGAGAGAGTGTCTTGGAAAGATCATGAAGGTCTCTGCAGTGGTCATGAGGACTTTGAATTCCACAAGTGCAAATGCAAAGCCTTTGGATGGTTTTAAGCAGGGGAGGTACATCATTCGATTCATAGTTTTAAACCATTACTCTGCTGCATAGAAAATGAATTATAAGGAAGGCAAGACCAGTTAGTTATTGTAATTGTTCTGACAGGGGATGATGTTGGGTCTTTGGTAGGTTATTATGAGGGGGATGGTGGAAACTAAATGGATTTGGAGTATACTTGTATTTTATAGAATTAAGTGGATTTGCTTAAATAGACTGGGGAAGTGAGAAAAACAGCAGAATGAAAAGCAATGCCTGCTTTGGGGGACTTGAGCAAGTAGGTAGGAGGTCACGTTCATCACTGGGATGAAAGAAGATTAAAGAGAAAGAGTTTGGGTAGCAAGGGGCCGAGGTTGGAGGGAGTCAGAAGAACTTTTGTTTGGATACATTTTAGTTACCTATTAGATATAAATGCATAGAGGTCAGGTAGGTAGTAGAAAATGAGTGAATCCCTGTAAGCCTAATTGTACCTGGTAAATGCCATGAGGTTATAATTCTAGATCCTCTTTCCAAAGAGCTAATAAAAACATACTAGCTATGGCTAAGTGGAGAGTTGCTTCAAGTGAAATTTGCATTTTTCTTTCTATTGTCCATGCTCTACGATTGTTCATTGTCCCCAACAACTTCCTTAGTGTGTAGCTGTGTTGTCCCCTTCTTGAAGGACTCATCTCTATCTGCTAAAAACGAGCACTATTTGCATACATATAAGAGACTGCTCCATGTCCACTTTATGTATTATAGCATTTATGTACATTGTTAATTGCTACTTTTAGTATAGCCCTGTGGCTTTCTGTGTCTCTCTAATATAAGTGTTTTATGCCTTTAGTTCACCTGCCTCCTGGGTTCTATATGGTAATAGGGACAAACTTTACCTTCTTTCTTTTTGGCAGACAAATAACTTTTATTTTTTAATTTTTTATATTTTCTCTATACATATACGTGTGTTTATTTGGTTTCCACTTTTTGCCTTCACAAAATTAAAAAGGCTTAAAATTTCATAACAATAACACTGTTTAAGAAAAGGACTAGAAATGAAAACTTTGTACAGAATGAACAAAGATAAATACATTCAGAAAAGAAATCAGACAATTGCTGCAATGAGCTATTGAGCAATCATCATAATAATAATGCAAAAAAAGTAACATTCACATTGTCAGATAAGGGTATGTTATCATAGAATGCTTTGACTCTGAGGTTCAGTATGGAGTCATCAGTTAACGTCTTCTTTTTTTCCCCAAAGTCTCAAAAAATAGATAATATTTATAAATAAAAATAGAAGATAATTTCAAAAACCAGATCATGCCAAATCTTGTAGACAATAGAAAAGAAGAAATACTTCAAAATCATTCTACTTCATCTGGATATACCTGATCTTAAAATTGGAAAAAATATATTATTATAAAGGGAAATTATAAAGATAGTTCACTTATAAATGAGGATGCCCTATCCTACACAACACATTCACAAGTGGAATGAAAAATTAATGCTTATACTTTGGCCAAAATGAAATCCAATTGATGTGAGAATCGGTCACTATTTTTTCTTATCTTTTCCAAATAACTTTGAAATATGATTTTTGTTGAAACCAGCAAGAAACCTGGATGCCAGAACATTACCTCTGTCACGCCACTGAATAACCAGGATGCCAGTGTTTAACCCATGAGCCTGGGACTCTTGTTCACAAATAATGGCAAATATTTTTTTCCTGTTACAAATATTTTTTAAAAATCTCCTTTCTATCTCTCATGATTCTGGTTTTTATGACATCAGTATGTTATCTCTTCTAAAGAATTGAGATCATTGAGGAGGCAGAAGCCGAGAAAATGGCAATATTCTAAAATTTCACTCACTTTGCTTTTCTTTCTAACAGTGGTATATGCCCCAGTTTTTACAGTTTTTTTTTTTTTTGGTTGTTGTTCTAATGTGCTATTTTTGATGCCAGCAGATATTAATATGATTTTCCAATCAAGGTTTTTCACTCGGATGTGTCCCAGGTAGGATCTGGCATATGAATCATATGTCTAAAAAGGAAACTCATGATAGTATATGTGCGTGCTAGGGGGCTCATTTGTCTTTGGCAAAGACATTGCTGCTCCTGTTTCCCTAATTATTAAACAGATGGTGCCCACTGCCATTGACTAGCTGCCCAACTTGTACTCCTGTGTGTTAGCACAGTTCTGGATGTTTGACAGAATAAAGCTGTACCATCACAGCACCTCACATCCACTTATGTCATAATATTAATGCCTGCTTCTAACTAGAGCAGCCTGTTTCCCACAAAGCTAAGTCAAAATCTTGAGTCATATTCTACCTCCCCCCCCCAATGCATTAATTATTGTATCTCAAGTATCTCCTTCTGGCTTTTTATTTTATTGCTTTATTTCTACACACAAAGTACAGTGGCATATTGAACCAATTACCCAAATACTCCAGGCTATAAACACACTTTAACCTGGAATGTCAAGATAATTAAGACAAAATTGGATTATTATTAAGATTATTAGTGAGGGCAAATGACATCTAAGGAATCTGAGATAGCCGTGTTAACATGGAACAGGGGTAAACTATCATGTTCTTGTTTAACTTTTAAAAAGATAATAGTTCCCAAGGCATATTGATAATTTGCTTTTTTTTTTTTTCTTCCAAAGATAGTCTCCATGTGCCCTGGGTAGAAGGCCATAGCATTGCTATAGCTCCCAGCAACCTCAGTTCTTGAGATCAGTGATCCTCTTGCCTCCGCCTCCCAGGTAGTTAGGACTACAAGCCTGCACAAGCCTGCAGCATACTTGGCTACTTTTTCTATTTTTAGTAGAGACAGGATCTTGCTCTTGCTCAGCTGGTCTCAAGCTCCTGAGCTCAAGCAATCTACCCACCTCAGCCTCTCAAAGTGGTAGGATAACAGGCGTTAGCCACTGTTCCAGGCAGCTCAACTCTTACTAAGCTAACCAAATTCAGTCTCTGTAGAGACTGTCAGAAATTGCCAATGTAGACCCTATTTCAAGTTGTATTTCAAGAAGGGGTATTGGGAAAAGTTTTTAAGTAGCAATAATCGTGCCTCAGATAAACCTCATTGGGTCCAGTACTGCCACTGAACAAAGCTTGATAGAGGTTTTTTAAAAGTCCATTGAACAGATACTGAATTATTCTTCATAATCTGCCAAAAATAATACTTAGCTTGAAAAATTTCCTTTAGTTTCTCAAATACTGCATTACGACAGCATAGGACCTGCAATCATTAATAAATAGGATCCTGATTTTTCTCATGTTTTTATCATTGTAGATAAAATATTTCACAGCCACCATCAGTCTTCTAACACCTTACCTAGTGTTAATCCACCTATCTTCACCCCTCCCTTGAGATATGTCTTTATGTCATGTTCTGATCAACTATCTGGGCTTACCTTTGTAAACCTTTTTGAGGCTATGGTCACTAAATCTCAATGTAATTTTGCCTACCACGGTCACTAACTGCTGATTAATACCTTGGATCAAAATGAATGCTGTCCCTCTCCCCCTTTAATAATTCTGCTGTGTTCTAGATAACTCTTTGCCATGCCATCATTTGAACTAACGGGACAGGCTCGGTCTCTGTTGAAAACAGACTTTCAAGCAGGAGCAGCTAAAGCATTACAAGGCAGCCAGGAATTGGTTTGCTGTTGTACCTGACTTGAGAACCTATGAGCATCTTAGAATCACTCAGACAGTAGATGTGGCTGTCATTTTCAATGACAGTAGGAAGTACAGTGGCTCCTATCGCCTGCCAAGTAACATCTTTTTTCATCTTCCTAGGAAGCTCAGCCTCAGGGTCAGCCCCAGACCCCCACACCCTGGGCTCCCAGGAGCTGTGTGGTGGACCCGACCAGAAGCCGCTCCTCAGGCACGTAGGTTGTAGGAGCTGCCCTCCCAGCAGAGAAGCCAAGAAACTGGGAGCAGCGCCTCCTCCGGAGTAGGAGGAGGGAGCTCGGCGGAGAAAGCTTTCCTAGGGAGTTGCCTTAAAGGAAGCAGGCAAGCGGAATTGCCGATCGCTCCAGTTGCCTGCTTTATATAGTTTTAAGCAGCGGTCTTCACTCGTTTCCCTTCTGCAAAACTGTAAATCACTACCAACCTTGCACCAGAAAGGAGGAAAAAAATACCCAGCCGAACCTTCGACTCTCTTCTCACCCTCCCTTTCCTTTCACCCTCCCTTCCTCTGCTGGTCGCTCGCTCTCCCTCCCTCCCTTCTCCTACGGTTGCCGCTAGTCTCTCGCTCGGTCTCTCTCCGACGGGACTTAGCAACTTCTTGATTAATTCTGAGCCCCCTTTCCATTTTTTCCCCACCCTTGGCCATGAACTGGACCGACAGATGCGGGGGAGGCTTTGCTTTCTGCCCCCGGGAACGGCGATTCGCGTCCTGGGGCCGTGCCGGGGAGGATCGGCCGAGGAGAAAGAAAGAGTGATAGAGAAAGAGCTGCAAGAAGGAAGAGAAGGGAGCCCTCCATCTGCCGCGGGCACGGCGCGCAGCAGGGCAGCTCGGAGCTGCGCCCGGAATGGCCCGGAGCTCGCCCCGCGCCCCCGGCTCCACCAGCGTCAGCAGCCCCGGTGCGCGGAAGGCATCGGGCAATTTTTAAAGCTCTCAAGTAGGAAGAGACCCCGGAGGATATAAATCGGGGGTGGGGCTGGAGCTGAGAATTTCAGAAAGCCATTCAAAGAGAGAAAAGGGGAAGCCTGGTCGTTCCTGCCTGTGCTAGCTTTTAACTTGAGCAAGCTAGCTAGCTCTTAACTTGAAGAAGTCTCTTCGGAGCATCTAGAATTCTCCGGGAGTTACTCGAAAGCTGAAACTTTCACGGATCGTGGGCCTGAGGAGGAAAACAAGGGATTCCGAGGGTGGGACTGGGCAGAGCGTGTGTGTGCAGGCGCGCGGGTCGGGGACCACCGGGGAGGCGGTGAAGAGGGCACAGCATGGCAGTGCCCGGCGAGGCTGCGCTCGTCAGGGACAAGCCCGGCAGAGGGGCAGGGGTGAGTCCAGCCCCCGCCGCGGGCCGGGACTGCTCCCGACGTGCTGGCCCGGCGTCCCCGCCGGTCTCCGGCTGCGGCGGCTGCTGGGGAGACGTGGTGCTGCAGCCTCTCCGGCGCTCCCGGAAACTTTCCTCGGCGCTGTGCGCGGGATCCCTGTCCTTTCTGCTGGCGCTGCTGGTGAGGCTGGTCCGCGGGGAGGTCGGCTGTGACCCGGAGCAGAGCAGGGAGGCGGCGGCGGAGGAGGAGGAAGCAGCCCCCGGGGCAGAAGGGGGCGTCTTCCCCGGGCCTCGGGGAGGCGCTCCCGGGGGCGGCGCGCCGCTCAGCCCCTGGCTGCAGCCCTCGGCGCTGCTCTTCAGTCTCCTGTGTGCCTTCTCCTGGATGGGCTTGTACCTCCTGCGCGCAGGGGTGCGCCTGCCTCTGGCCGTCGCGCTGCTGGCCGCCTGCTGCGGGGGGGAAGCGCTTGTCCAGATTGGGCTGGGCGTCGGGGAGGATCACTTACTCTCGCTCCCCGCCGCGGGGGTGGTGCTCAGCTGCTTGGCCGCCGCGACATGGCTGGTGCTGAGGCTGAGGCTGGGCGTCCTCATGATCGCCTTGACTAGTGCGGTCAGGACCGTGTCCCTCATTTCCTTAGAGAGGTTCAAGGTCGCCTGGAGACCTTACCTGGCGTACTTGGCCGGCGTGCTGGGGATCCTCCTGGCCAGGTACGTGGAGCAAATCTTGCCGCAGTCCGTGGAGGCGGCTCCGAGGGAGCGTTCTGGGTCCCACCTGATTGCTGGGACCAGGGAAGACATCCCGGTGTTTAAGAGGAGGAGGCGGTCCAGCTCCGTGGTGTCCGCCGAGATGTCCGGCTGCAGCAGCAAGTCCCATCGGCGGACCTCCCTGCCCTGTATACCGAGGGAACAGGTAAGCACTGGGCAACTGTTCTCGGCTCTCGGGGAAACTTGCAACACTTGGGAACCGCCGCAAAGTGGAGAGAATCAGCGCTGGGAACTGAAGGGACGGTAGCCTGGAAAGGGGGTACGGCGTGAGACAGGACAAGACAGAGTCTGCTTTCTCCTCCTCTCACACAGAGTTTTATAACCTGAACAAATGAAAACGAATGAGTAACAAAACTAGACGGTGTTTGCAGGTTCCTCCACAGCTGAGCTAACTTTTTACATCTGCTGCACCTGGTGAATGGCTTTCCCACACGTTCAAGTACGCTCACACTTCCTTACTGAATATTTTAGCATTACGTTTGGTTTTCTAGCAGTGGGTGATTTTTTCAATACATGGATTTTATTATATTTCTAATTCTTTTTTAATAGAATTTCCTTCTTACACTGTGATAGGTAAACATTTGTGAAAACCAGTACAAAGATTCTAGAGCAAGGCAAAATAGGCTTCAAGGTGAAGTATTGCTACTAGGCTTTCTGGGTTTGCAGTAAGTTTTATTTGGAGAGATCACATCTAGAGGTGCCCAATTTGTTTTTAAGCATTATTTAGTGGCAGACAGTATTACATGCTGGTGTGTTTGTATCATAATCATAAACTTCAATTTGGGGAATAAGATGCCTGAACATCACAATTGTTCAAGATGGTAAACCGTGCCTTAGTGACAACTTAAAAACCCCATTTCTCTTCAGTATGTGCATACTTAAGTGGATACTTAGAAAGATATTTTATACAGGTTTTACAGGAAATATTAATTTAGAATACTTCTAAGATTGCTGATGATATGTATCTTTCAGAAGGGAGGAGGAGGAGGAACCTGGAATTCTGAGTGATGTAAATAAAAGTTTAGTCAGTTTGGAACATCAATCTCCTTATTGTTATTAAATGTTTAAAACCATGGAAGCATTGCTATAAAGAGCATAAACGAACACATCTTGATTTTAAATATAAATTAGATCCAAAAAGGCATTCTTGAATGTTCACCTCTCTACTTGAAGCAGATTTGACACTTCTTGGTGGTGGGAAGGAGCTGGCTGTATACAGCAAGTGGAAATGTATGCTTTTCCCATGTAAATTTATGCCTACCTATGGAACCATATGGACAATTCTAGGGAGTTAGGGAACATCCTGAGATATAGTAAGACTTTTCTTTTGAGGTTATTCTGTAGATAATCATTTAGGTATTTCTAAGAAATAGCAGTCACCATATGGTGTGGGCGCTAGTTTGTTTGGGAAATGAAGTTGATTACACAGATCTGTCGTTGGACATTATTTAGCAGAGTAGATGACAGCATCAGAGTCCTGTGTTTATTTTAAAACAAATGTACTTATTTAGCCTTTTGTTTAAATAAAACAAATGTTTCTTGGATTACTCTGAGAGTAACTCTAAGAGTTACTGTAGGAGTGAAGGAAGAAAAACAGCCCACTGATAATTAGTTTTGCTATAAATTTGAAAATCATTGAAATAAAGTAAATTATCTATTTACACATAAACTGAAGATTTTATTTTTTTTTTCACAGTTACACATGAGAATGTCTTTTAAAAGAAAACATCACAGCTTTAAAATATTAGGGCACACTATTCTTTAACTTACAGGAAATGCGATGTGACCATTTCAAAATTGAACCATAATTCCTAAGGAAAATCTGGGATTTCATGGTGAATAACTTGACTCCAAATTCATATTATTTAGCCTCTGCAATTAAATTTCTGAAACCATTTAGTAACATTGAGACATTTAGGAGATAAGGGTGAATTTAAGGTAAGAAGGTGTTTAGGTGAATTACAGAGCAGTGTTAATTAACCTGCAAATTTTTATTGGTTTCCTCTGGTTTAAATTGATACATGGAGAATTTGAGTTATTTGCCAACTTCTAAGAAAAATCACTGAGCATTGCATTTTAAAATGTGTTGCTGATTAATACAGTTTGAAAAATGCATATTTAGAATATATTTTGAAATTTTCTTTGTTTTTTTTTTTTAAAGCTGTGTTAATGAAGAATGTTCCAAACTTTAGAATTAGATTAAATCTAAAGAGGGACTTTATCTCTTGGGGTCGATGGAAAAGCAAGAAAATATTTAGCAGAAATCACAAGTTTTAATAAGGGCATGGGTGAGTGCGTGCGTGTCAGTGAAGACTGGATTTTATATATGACCCATTTAAAATTGTTGCTGAGTGTAATTGTGGGGAGTGGGTGGGAACTAACATGAAATAGTCCCAGATAGGGCAATATCTCATGCCTAACTGTGTGAAAAGTTCAGGAGATGCAATAAATGGCTTATCTGTTTTATCATAAGGAAACAAACTTCTGATGAAGGGTGCAAAGTGTACTGTGTCATTGGCATGCTTTACAAAGTAAAGAATCCAAATAATGATAAAACAAGTATAACATTCCCCTGAATGCTACCTCATTAGCTGATTTGATTTGTTTTCCGGAGGAATGCCTGCCCTCAACTCAAGACAATACTCATAGGCAACAAGTGAGTTTTAACTAGTAGAACGCAGAGAGGCTGTCGGAGGCCTCTTGACAATTTATTTGGACTTTGCTCATTGGGAGATTTAAAGGTGAGAGAATTTAACATTTTCTTGTCCGTATGCATGACAGTGGTCACTTGCTATGAACTATCCCCTTTCAACGGCTCTTAGTTCTCAACATGTAAAGAGAATAGATGATAAAATTCTCAGAAGGCAAACCACCGACAACATGTATTTTCTTCCTCCCTTCCTCTCTCCCTTCCTCCCTTCTTTTCCAGAACTGAAAGTCTATAGCACTGGTTTAACTGTGAATGCAAGTCGAGGTATCTTTACTCTCAGTAAAGAACCAAGTTTATAGTATCCGCATGGCTTTTAATTTAGTCCTCTTAGCCCAGTATCCTCAGTACTGAGGCTGATTTTGTAGATGAATGTGTCAAACTGAACTTTTGTGGCTGGCAGTACTAAGAAGGTAAGTGTCCATTAAGGTGCATGTATCTTTAAGTAGACTTTCATATCTGAGACCAGATGTATCTCTCAAGTTATACCACTGTATCCTCCCTCTCCCACCAAACAGTGGAATATACAGAAGTACCTAGGATTTCTTGAGTTATTAGATATTACCTGTGATTAATGTTATTTGCCAACATTAAAAATTATGCAATTCGTAACATTTGGAAATTGTACTTTAAGGGGCATCTATTCTCTTCATATGTCAAAGAATACCATTGGTCACTCATTCCTGTCTAATAACTGTGGCAAACTTAGACTGACTTTTGAAAGATTCCAAACCAATGCAATTTTATTTTAGTTGTCAAGAAGGCTTTAATATTTTTACCTATGATTTCCAATGAACATACAGATAGAAAGCATGTGAATCATCTACCCATTAATGCTTTTATACCAGTTAAGGACACAGTTCTTTGGGATGACCACAACATCAGTCAGAAATGTATAGCTACATATGTCAAATTATGTAATTAAAAGCCAAAATTGTTTTCTGTAAATATTTCCCTAAGCTCTCAACCATCTTTAGCAAAAATGAATGGCTTACTATAGGAATGTAAGCTGGCTATCCAAAGGAGGATCAAGTTTGTCATCACTAATATGAGAAAAACATTTTGAAGCAGAAAAGCCCAACAAAACAAAAGTAGGAGAAATGGGTATGTTTCTGATGGTAGGCGGCTGAATGGTAGTCATTGTTGTCTTTGTAAAAAGCATAACCTGCTTTTATGCTATAGATATAAAATACAGACATATTTTTTCTGAATGTATAGAATATGTTATTTTAAAAGTTTTTAAGTACATTTCAATATAACATAATTTCTCAAAATGAATACATGTTAGAAAGAGTCCTGGGCTTTTAGTTCGATCAGAGCTTATACATTTTTATAGTATTAGCTACAAAGAACAATATTGCTTATTTATGACGTGGTGACTGAATTAAAATTAATTAATGCCGACCTCTGAAAAATACTGAAAAGGAAAAAACAAGATTTTCTTATCCCTGGGGAAAGGTGAGGGAAAAGAACGTTTTGTTTTTTGGGTGGGGAAAAATTGTGATTTTACTTTGTGAATACAGATATTCAAAGCTTACTGCAAAAACTGTTTTAATTGACAGAAATAGTCAGCGAATCTATATAAATTTACAGAGGTTGGAAGGAGTGAAAACAGTAATTTTACCCTCTCTGTATTGAGTCGACAGTGTAAAAAGTTAAAACTGTAGAACTAAAAGAAATGCTGTGTCCGCTGGGCTGTCATGTTAATTAAATAAACAACCAGAACAGTAACTCTGTGTATGAAATACATTTTGAAAAGCCTGGGGGGAGGGGGGTGCAGGCAGGCAAGGGTGAGTGACACTGGCCTGAAAAAACATTCATTATATCTGTAGTGACATGTGTGTGAATTTGCTGTATTCTATTAGAAAATTCAGCTCTAAGAATAATTTCTTCGGGGCTCTAGTTGAATAAAGGCTTTACCAAATTTAATTTTACTTCTATTTTAAGCAAGTTCTCATTTATTACATGGAGGTAGGATATTTATAAACCTCAAAATTAGAAGCACGCCTATATATTTTAAGTTTTTCCATTAATATGGTTGGTGTCAGTAACAGCCTCTGTCAACTTCTTGAAAACTGGTGTTATTTAACCTATCACAAGAATGAGTTCATTGGGGGTTAAGGTGGGAGTTCCATTTCTCAGAAAAAGTTATTGGGAGTTGTACCCTCCTGGATGTGTGGAGATACTCAATGTGACTATTCATGTAGTAGTCTAAGAGATTTTGACATAGTGAAGTACCCCCCCCCCACACACACACCTTGTATTGGGGCATGGGGAAAGTTTCTTATGCTTTGCGAAGTGATGCTTAACACTACTTGTTTAGGGTGAATCGCTTACTCAATTCTCATGTATTTCCTGTTCAGTGGAAGCTTCCTTTTCCTTCTCTTCTGTGTGATGTTTATAATTGTCTTTTAAAAAAACTCTCAAATATATCTTGAAAACTCAATTCATGCTTACTTATTATAGCCATGTGTGTGATGAATCTCTATCCGATAATTCTCAAGAACCTCGGGAAGTACAGTCTCCATCCATATTCTTGTACCTAAAGATGTACTCTTATTAAGTTTCAAATGCACGTTATTCTTTTAGATAGAAATTTAAATCCTTTTAGTAATTCCCTATATCAATTTTTACTATAGGTAAAAGTTTTTACTTTTACTCGGTTTTCTAGCTAGACTACCCTTGGGAATTGTCTTAACTATGGACCAAGAAAATGTGTTAGTGCTGTTCTCAGCCTAATGTTGAGAAAAAAGTCAAAAAAATATGCCTGAATTATAGTTCAGAGGAAGAGGTGTTGTATATCAATTGTTAAAAATATTAGTTGTGGGAGGCACCTGTGGCTCAAAGGAGTAGGGCGCTGGCCCCATATACCAGAGGTGATGGGTTCAAACCTGGTCCCTGCAAAAAAAAAAAAAAAAAAAAAAATATATATATATATATATATATATTCATATATATTAGCCATACCTCTTCATGGTGGACGTATAGTAATGTTTTTAAAAAGATGCTACCCCTGGATCAAATCCCAAATCAATACTTTTTTTTCCCCTGTGCATTAGTCCTTATGCTAAAAATCATACAAATTATACACAGATAGAACAGGGCATCTGCCTCTCTGGAGCTTAGCACCATGCTGGGAAAATGAGACGTGAACATAGAAAAGAGGAAGTCACAGTAAAAAGCTAAATGATCTTAGGTCATAAATAGCTTAGAAATGCTGAGAATAGGTGAGAGCAGGTTTTTACGCTGAGTCCAGCACTCATTCATCTCTTCTATAAAATTATCTGTGAACTTTCATTTGTGCATTTTTACAAGGAAAAAGTTTATAATGTCATAGATTTTCAGAAGGCCCTCAGCTTATAACGGTTAAATACAAATGGCTTAGATTTTAGACAACTCTTCAGTTTGAAGACATGGGGAATTTTTCTTTCGGAAATGGAACTTAATAGAAAATATCAGATATGTAGAAATGATAGTAGTTAATTTATAGTGTGCTTTGAAATAAAGGTAAGATACTATTATTGGATTTCAGACATGTTTACACTTCAGTATAGCACAGTGATTGATTTGGGGGGACCTTGAGGTAGTCTATGACTATGAGTAGCTGGTTGCAATACCTTAAAATGCTCAATTCTGTGCCAGGCTGCAGTTAGTAGATTGGAATTAGTCTGATTTTAGAGAAAAGGACACCGAGAGGGAGCCAGCTCAATGTATGTAGACAGCCTGAGACAGGATGGCTTTTGTTCATTTCCTTTTTATCTTGAATATGCTTCTGGAGGACAGGGGAGGAGGGAGTCAGGCTGGTAGTTTTGAGCCCAGGTATCATTTGTGATTTTACATATGGAGACAACTTTAAATTCTCATTCACAGCTGGAAGATTGAATAATCAGATTGAATCTCAGATGTACAGATGACACCGATGTTTTATCAGCCTTTACAGTGAGTTTTCTGGTCATCAAATAGTCCCAGGCAGCCTCTGAAATGTGTTCTTGATTTTGTCCCATACGTGACTATCAGTTGCATTGAAAAGTCTAACTTAGTGGATTCTTACTTCCTCAAACAAAAGTGTTCAATGGTAGCTGAAACATTAAATATTTTTACTTTAGTTTTTTAATACATTGATTTTAATGTGTTCAGGATTTCCAAAAATCAAGGCATAATATAATCTGAACATCAGTGAAGTATGTCTTCATTAGCAAAAACGGCTGTTTTTTTTTTTTTTTTTAATCTAAATTATTTTGTATTGTGAACTCAGGAATCTATTAAAATTTAAGTAATAAGGATGTAGTGTTAGAGGAGGTCTTGAAGAGCTTTACCTTTTGGAAGATGGAAAACTGTTTGGAAAAAGTCAGAAGTAACTTCTGCATGTTTGATTTGATTAGGAGCTGCCACTTATTATAATGGAATTTGTGAATTATTATTAAAGTATAGCCATACTAGCCAAACATAGTAAAAAATTACTAGACGTATACTCATGTTGTTTCAGCCTAAGAAGATGAGTAGTTATAAGAGACACATTTTGTCTGTTGAGGGGTGTGCATGTTTGTACACACATAGGCGTCTGTTCATGTGTACATTTGTGATCTCTGTGTGTGTGTATATGCATGTTTGATTTTTTTCTGGCAGGAAATTGCTTTGGTTGTGTTATTTAATGGAGAAACAGTGTCACCCAGTGGCTTTTATGAAAACAGTCCTGTAAACATTATAGATAAGTACTGTCCAATAGAGATAACACCAGCCATATATTTATTTTTTTCTTTGTACTAAGTCTAGATATCTTTTGTGTCTTTTATGCTTATAACACATCTCAGTTTGGTCTGGACCCTTTTTATTTATTCAATAGACAACGTGTGGCTAACGGCTACCATATTGGGCAATGTAACTATATAGTGTTAAAGATACAAAAACTTGAATACTAATACCATCTCTTCGGTTATAATGGAAAATCCATGTAGATTTAATGATAGCATTTAATATGCAGTCTTTAAGATTTTATCTGTACTCTTCATAACTCATTTTTGTACCACTCTAATAATTGACAGGTATAGTTCTTTATTACACATTACTGCACATATTTTAAAATATTTTTTTTATTTTTTTTGAGACAGTGTCTCACTGTGTCACCCTTGGTAGAGTGCTGTGGCGTCATAGCTCACAGCAACCTCAAACTCTTAGGCTTGAGCAATTCTCTTATCTCAGTCTCCCAAGTAGCTGGGACTACAGGCACCCACCACAACGCCTGACTATTCGTTGTTGTTGTTGTTGCAGTTGTCATTGTTGTTTAGCTGGCCTGGGCCAGTTATGAACCTGCCAGTCTCGGTGTTTGTGGCTGGCGCCATGACCACTGTGCTACGGGCGCCGAGCCTTAAAATATTATTTTAATTGGAGGGCAAACTTAGCAGAATCCTCAAAATGGCCCATTATGTTAACGCGATTAATAACACAGCATCAATATATCAAGTTAATTCTAAATTTGCCTTTCAGAATTTGGTGTGTAACAGGGAATGCTTCTGTATCACAGGTTCTTGGTGATTAGTCTGTAATTGGTTGTCCGGTGTATCTTTAGAAATGAAAGTGCTTATTTTTGTAGTGCAGGTTGTTAATCTTTGTAATTTAGGAAAGTGAAGCGACAAACCAGCTAGTACCTTTAATGGATGAAAATTGTAACAGTGTCTGTAAAGCCTTTGATAATTTCTCACTATTGCTCATCACGTCCATGGAAACGAAAATGGTTCCGTTTTGCGTATAGAAAAGATTGGAGATGTTGGCAGTGTGGAATTTCGAAACTAGGAATTGAGCTCAGGTGACTTTTTGAGACATTTTCTGAGTTCACTCTGCACTTCATGCTTTCAGACTGACTTGAGAGGAAAAAGCCTAGAAATTTTTAATGTCACATTCCTTCTATCGCCTCTCCTCAAACTATGAATTCATTAACCCTAGGCGTAGTTCCAATGGTGCATTGAGAATTAATGAGGAAATTACTTTTTATATATGGCACATTCCTTTCTATACACACCCATATAAAGCATTTGATTTTTTAATGCATTTATTTTGTATATAATGGTTTATATCTATGTCAACGTTTATAGTTTTGGGACAAGGCATATTTATCTTTGCAGAATAAGATTTTTGGAGATACATAGATTTTCACATAGAGTGAAACAATCTAGAAAATTTGGAAATAATCTAAAACCATGAAAAGCAAATAGAATCATGGTATACAAAGAAGCACATTTGGTGGATAAAATAAAATTATGGACTCAAATTTACTCCTGGTAAAACTGACTTAATTTAGACTTCTTCAACCACTAGCTGGAGAATAAAATGCTATTGTAACACACATCTGCTGCTTGAAAGAGTTTGTGTTTGACTCTGACTGGTCATTCGTCATGGCTCTTTTGAAATTGCTTTGAATTAATATAAATGTTGGTCTTGTACATTTGTTTGGGGGCCAGTCTTCTTTTTCTGATCTCTCATTGTGTCTTTAGCTCTTGCCCCCATAGAGCTGCGATTTTATTTCGTGTTCTTACCCAATAGTCTTCTCCCTCTGAGTGTGTTTAAAATGGTAAGGAGTGCTTCTCTGTCCCCCCTAGCACCTTGGTAGAAGACTGAAATAATTTTATGTAAGCATCTTGTGGTTTGGGCTTAATAGGATTTTAATACAAATTTTCCATCTTCTGAAGTTTAAATAACTGGATGTTTACGCTGTCTCTGTGGCGAGTGTTTCCTCCTCGCCAGTTTTCAGCCACTTAAATAGACCTCTGGAAGTTTGAAGACATTGAGGTCTGATTTGGGGGAGAATGTTTTATTTTCTGCCATTTGTATTGCTATGCAGAGGCAGCATCCTTAGCACATGTTTAGGCCAGCCTGAACAGAAATAAAGGAAACAGTTCTTATTTTTATCCTAAGTCTCGCAGAGGTCCACGTACATACTCCTCAGGAGACAGCGTTTGTCTGTGTGGTGTGAAGCATCTCCTGGTTGGAGAGTTAATACCGTGGGGTCCTGCCTCAGCAGCAGTCCCTCAGAAAGTCTGGAAAGGACAGAGCCTGTTGATGGGTTTCTCCTACCCTGAGAATTTGCTTTCTAGGCTCAGGAACTAAGGAAGTCAGATTCAGATCATGACAGTTTCCGTTATAAAACGAATCAAACTTTTTATTCTCCTTGTCTCAGCTGTAAACATTTCCTGGCCCCGTGTCTGGCTGGTTGCGGGCACTGGCTGGCTGGCTGGCAGAATAAATGCATGGGCAGGAAAGAAAAGACTTTCAACCTAAAATATTTATCTCCCCATTGTAATGACATTAAGCTAATGACTAAGTTGATTAAGGAATCGTCTATGCAGAGAAGAAAAGAAGTAGAACATCAACAAGTTTATACTTTTGCATTTTAAAATATGATCTTTAAGTTATTGTTCCTTTAAAAAATATGTTTTTGCCTGTGACTCTTAAGGGGCTGACTTGGCCTATGCCCTTACTGGTGGGAAATCCCATGTTCAGCGTGAGTCCTAGATATTTATTTTTAACTCAACTCATTCTCAACTGAAAATAACCAAAGCTGCACCCAAGATCATTGTAGTGTAAACTTTAGAAAAAGCCTTGAAATTAGGGTTATTTCTCGGAAGATAAAAATTCAAGTGCTTTTCACAGTCAATTAATAAATTGAAAATAAGTGAATTCTGACTTTATTTTCTCCCACTACTTCCCCCAAAGATCTAATAGGTATTTTTTCAGCCATCGCTTTTTTACTCTATTTGTTTTTATTCTTGTTAGAGATTCTTACTGAATAGCTGTATTTCCTGAAATGTTTAATATGAACACTGTCTCTGTTTTTAATGGGGGTCAGTTACAAAATATATTTTGAGACAGTTGTGTCCAGAGATGACATTCTAAAAATGGACTTCTTTAAAATGTCATCCAGATGCAGTGCTGGCTCAATCATGTGGAATGCTCTAGAATTTTGGTAGCATAATTTCGGAGTCAAGGTGAACTGAAAAATCACAAGATTTGAAAGTTTTATTGAATAACACATTTTAGCTTAACTAGTCATTGTTTTCCTTTGGTACTCTGAATTTTCAATAGAACTTGTGAAAATAGGAAAGTTTAAGTCAAATAAAAACATTTTGTTGCTATAATGTTAATACTTTGTGAAGATGATACTTCAGTATCATCATATCCTTTTACGTAAATCAGGAACATCTCTTTAGAATCTGGTAGATTATCATGACATTAGATAAACCAGGATTACAATGCTTAGAAAAAAGTGTATTTCTAACTTTATTTTATGGTGATGACTTTCTTTTTGTCTGTGGGTATCAAATGACCTTATAGGTAGATTTTTCAGAAAGGTTGCTTATCATTATGGATACCTTATCATTATGGAGTTCGAGAGGTCTTTGAATATATTATTTTTTAAAAATCTGAATGTGGTTCCTCTTCTAGAAAATAAATTACAAACTAAAATCAGTTTTAAGTTAACGTGAAATAATCAGAATATAATCAGACCATCGTTAAATTTATTTGACATTTTCATAAAGAATATAGAAGCAAAATCTTTTCACTGTGTTTTCGTTTTGGAACCATTGCTAAGTGTGTGCATATTATCTTGGATAGCGCCTGTTTTTACTCTTTGGGATTTGCTTTTGTTATAATTGGAATTGTTTTTGCTCGATAAATAGGACTTAAATTATAGCACAGTTATTATTCAGGTGGTAGTTTCTTTTTGTCCATTTCTTTTCATACCTTTTTACTAGAGCAACAATTGGATTGACTCTTCTTAACTTGTTTGGAGAACTACGACGAGAGTTTTTAAATGTCTGCAATGGACCTTCTGTAAACAATTTATGTGAACGAAAAGTGTGAGAATTAGGCTGGGAATGTTAAATACAGATATAACTGAACACTGACTACGTTATCTAAAAAAGAAAGTGACATTCATAAATGAAAAGTACCATAGAAAGGGAGAGCAAAAAACTGATGCCAATTTGCTTGTGCAGAAAGATTAGATCCAAATCAAATCACTAATTCCTCAGTTTCCAGACATATTTATTTTGTGGTCTTTTGGGGACATAGTGTTAGTTCACTTAAAATCTAGACCTCCTTATGACTTGGAGAGAGAGGAAGAGCCTGAGAGAGTCATTCTTGGATCCTGGGCAGGATGTCCAGCCATGCATTGACTCAAGATCTGTCCTTAAACCCAAAGCACTAAGTGATGGTCTGTGTGAGAAGCACTAAGGCTATTCATAAACTTTCCTGACATTCGTTACTTTCTAAGACATTGATTCTCATTTTTTAGATCTTTGCACATTTATCTCTTTGATTTATAAATGGACCCTAATGGTATTTTTTTTTTTTTTT
>NW_003852452.1:927673-946633 GCF_000181295.1 Otolemur garnettii
GTATGTGGCTGGTGCCTTAGCTGCTGAGCTACAGGCACTGGGCCTACATACACATTATATTTATGAACCTATGTCATTCATACATTTTTTAGTTTGATTTCTCCTTTCATACCTCAGAGAAGTTTTTTGACTACTCTGCATACAATTTCCTCATCTATAAAATAGGAATTGGAATAACAGTGTCAATATTCCATATAGCTGTTATAAAGCCTAAGTAAAATAAATTGCTATATCAAAGTTAAGTAGAAACATTGATCCTGAGATGGATCAATGCTTTGAAATGTGTACAAGTGTCTTAAGTTTACAGAAATTTAGTGGCCCTGTCTATACCATGGGAATGACAAAATCTCCTTCTAAGGTTGGGAAGGTTAAATTAATAAAAATAATAGGGATTCTTGTCACACATCTCTCCTAGCTGAACATGAATAGTGTCTCTTCTTTTGTTTATTTCAAATTAGTATGAGGGTACACAGTTTTAGGTGGCATTGTTTCTAATTCTAAGGTGAAGTTCAAGTTGTAGTAGCTATTCTTGCCCATTTGGGCCGCGTCATGGAAGACTGTAGGCTAAATATCAGAAAGCACAGGGCACAACCGTGCAAACACTTGTGCATTTGATTACAAAGACAGACTTGTAATCTTACAAAGCATGTGGCTTTTGTGGAAGTTTGTTAAAATGATGATAAAGAGCTGCTTAAATTGTAACCAAAGCCACTGACAAATAAGGATTCCTGAGAGCAAGATAAGGTAACAACAGAAAGAGAGAAATCTGATGGGGGACTTCAGATGCTGCAGTGGCTTCAGAAGAAAACCCATCTGAGTGAAAAAGGATTAAGAGATATATTTAGGAAAACTGATAGAGCCCTTGAACATGTTTGCAAGAATGGCTGATGGTCCTACTGGGACTTAATGCTGCTGTGTGTCATGTAACTCCATTTATAGAAACTTGTGCTTTAAATTTGGTTTAAACCATTTACAACTCTTATTTTGACTTGAAAAACAAAATTCTTTTCAGAATTTTTAGTTTCTTTTTCTTCTGGTAAGATTACAGTCATACCCTTCCTTTTTTTTATTTCCCATTGCTGCCATTATTCTTGAATAACCTCTTGCTTGCTATCTGTGTTAAGTGGGTAGAGGCTTGCTCGCTCAGCTCTGGCCCTCTGTGGAAGATTCTGGGTGTTTATCACATGAGAACATTCTTCAAGATGTGCTCTGTTTTTACCAGCTTTACCAGGGCTTCACTCTAGGCCTCCATCTTTAGACAAGTTTTTTTTTCCCCCCAGATTTTTCCACTTATTGAATGATCTTTCAGTCTGGTCTGAGGTGGTTATTTTGGTTTGGCCACAGAGGAGTCTTGTATAGTCTCACTTGCCCACCATTGGTTTCAATTTAGAAATTCCATCCTAGGTAGTAATCTCTTTCCTAACTTGGTCATAGAATGCTCTCTGATTTCCACTTGTATAATATAGGAGGAGCTGTAAAAAGGTGGGAAGGTGGGGGGAGGGGGGACAGCAGATCACATTGGCTATGGAGGGGTATTGCATGCAGGACTGTTGCTCCAAGGAGGATGGGACACCACTGAGTGGTTTTGAGAAAAGAAAGGAGGTAATCAGACTTAATATTGAGTAGTTGAGTAGGGTCTTGATTCTCTTCGTTGAGTATTGATGGGTGTTAGGGTGGAAGGAGGAATGTGCAGTCTGTCGGGATTGTCCCTGGTCTCCCTGGCTCCCAGGTTGAGCTGATGATGGAGTAATCGTGGAAGCAAAGCAATCACATACACATTTATTGCAAAGCAAAAGTATGTCTCATTCTCTGGGAGTAGAGAAAGACCCTCATGTCTGAGCACACACTGTCTTTAATATGCTCACTAGTTTGTCCTGCTTTCTCTTGGCAGGATTGATTGTTTTGGCCTTCCTTTGGGTGATGGACAGGTTGGGGTTACATAACAGTTTAGGTTACATATATAACAGTTTTCTTACACGCATCCTCCTAGAATCCTTCATGAAAACTCCACCCATGCTACGGTAATTATATGGTAATGAGCCCCGGGTCACTTAACAATCACTGGGAGATCCTCACTGTGTGTGTTCCCACCAGGGAACTGTTCTAGCAGCAATTTGGTTCCTAGAGGCAATTCAGTTTCCACTCTCTGACTTTAGTCACTTTTTTGCCACCTGTTTACCCTCTGCCAAACTACTTAAAAGACCTTTGCAGTCGTCCAGAGATGACTGGGAATTGGACCAAAATGGTAATATCAGTGAAAACAGTACCACCGAGGTTAAAATTGATTGGCTGATCTTTTCTTGGAGGGTACTGCGAGTCCCTTTAATATTTTCTTTTTCACTTAGGGAATATTAATCTTTATTTCTTGCTTAAAAAATAATTAGGATGACTTTAGTTTTTCAATTTTATTTTTTGCTCACTCCTTCCAGAAGATCTACAAACTGTGGGCCTGATTTTCAGGAAGGCTGTCAATAAGATCATATCATCAGCAAATGGCGAGAGTTTGACCTCCTCTGCACCCATTTGGATGCCCTTTATTTTTTCTTTTGCTTAATTGTATTGGCTAGAACTTTCAGCGCTATGTTGAATAGTAGTGGTGATAGAGGACAACTGTCTGGTTCCAGTTCCAAATGGCAAAGCTTTCAGTTTTCCTTCATTCAGAATGATATTAGCTGTGGGTTTGTTGTAGATAGCTTCAATCAGATTCATAAATGTACCACCTATGCTTTTATTTTTAAGTGTTCTAATTAGAAAAGGATGCTAAATTATATTGAATGCTTTTTTTCTTTTGCGTCTATTGAGTGGATCACATGGTCTTTGTTTTGCTTCTGTTGATATGGTGAATTATGTTGATAGACTTGCATGTGTTAGACTTGGGGTGAAGCCTACTTGATCATGAGGAATGATTTTTTTTTAATGTGTAGCTGTAATCTATTGGCTAGGATTTTATTGGAAATTTTTGCATCTATATTTATTAGTGAAATTGGTCTGAAGTTCTCATAGCTGGTCAGGCTTAACGTTTATTTAGGTTGGAGGGCTAACTGGCCAATGAACCTCCAGAGTGGGTCTCTGAAATTTTAGATTGGCATACAGACAATTTTTGTAACTTTACCTGAAGGAATGGTTTTCTGAAAATATATAGATAGATAACACTTGTGCTGAAATATATACACTTATGCTGAACTGTGTTTCATTTTTTACAGAGGCCTTTTGGCCTATTTTTGTTTACAAGGTGGTAAACAAAACTCTGCCACCCCAGTTCAGTGTAGTGAATTTATATATTTTTTAATAAAGTCTTTGTCCGAAAGAATTCGGTATGCCAAAGTACTTATTGAACATATTATAATTTTCCTAATAGTTTATAGTCTGTAAATGTGCTTTATTTTACATTTGCAAATTTCATTTCATAAGTCATAGAAAAGTAAGTTCTTTCTGTACTGTGCTTTTTTGTGAGTCTGAGTTATACTGTACATAATATTTGTTAACTTCAGTTGTGCTTGTCAGAATTTTATCGATTATCCCCTGCGGTTCCTACAAAAGACTGAAAAACATTGTACAATTCCATTTGCTATTGCTTGGTTAAATGAATATACAGGGAAGAAAGAAATGTGTATATGATATTTTAAAAACTACTTCCACAGCCAGGATTATTAACATGCTTTTTCATTTAAGGAATATACATTTCTATAGAAATTAATTTGAAAATATTAAACTGGTTCCTGTAAGTACTTATAAAGATTATGGTGTCACTTAACAACAGCAAAAAATTTCCAGGGGGAAACAAAAAAGAGTCAGAGGTAGCAGTTAAACAGAAAAAAACAAAAAACAATCTTTGCTCAAACATTCTTTTTTTTTTTTTTTTTGAGACAGAGCCTTAAGCTGTCCCCCTGGGTAGAGTGCTGTGGCATCACAGCTCACAGCAACCTCCAACTCCTGGGCTCAAGCGAGTCTACTGTCTCAGCCTCTCAAGTAGCTGGGACCACAGGCGCCTGCCACAATGCCTGGCTATTTTTTGGTTGCAGCCATCATTGTTGTTTGGCGGGCCCCGGCTTCGGACCCGCCACCTTAGGTGTATGTGGCTGGCGCCTTAGCTGCTTGAGCCACAGGCGCTAAGCCTGCTCAAGCATTCTATCCACTTTTTACTGTTCTATCCAAGGAGAATTAGCAGGTTGGCATTTGATGATTCTGTTCGAGATGATCAAATTAAGGTGACAGGGCTGGTAGGCATTTCCTGTCTGTGTCTATGAGAGAGAGAGGGGAGGGAGGGTTGCACTGCAGTTAGCATTTGGCTAGAATCCAGATCTCAGCCTTGCAGGTCGGAGATACGATGTTTCCATAAAACCAGAGGTTATCCATTGCTGGGGCATACTAACAATAAAACTATAACCATCAATCAGATGTCAGGTTATTCCTGGGCACTGGGAATTTAACTGTAAGGAAGAATGCCAGGACTCTCTGTTAACTAAGTAAATGCTTCTTATTCCTAGTGGGAAAGTCACCTTTAGCACGGTTGGCTCCTAGACTATACTGGGGATCTCTGACTTGTGGGATTTCTCCTTGGAAAACTTACACTGTTTGCATTTTTTATTCCAGAACATTTGAAGAGTACCCACAACATGCCAGGAAGCGTGGGGATTGTTTGGGGAAGATTCAGGAATGGACCACCCTTGCCGCACTCTCCCAGTGTCTAGTAAAGACACTGCAGGAACAGATGATTACAGTGCCAAGGGACATGCTTTGAAATACAGAAAGTCATGAGAACTGTGCCCTCTAGAAAGGTCACGGCTAAATTTAATGTTCAAATACCATCACCCTCTTAACATGGATTTCTGGTAAAATTTTGTCTTCTTCGGACGTCTCCTTTTGATCGATGCTTAACTTTTTCATGTGTTTATGCTAGTAATAAGCAGGCTGTAATCAACTTTAGTGTAATATGTAGACTGTATCTAAAAAAAAAAAAGACCATACTGTAAAAGAATGTTTCTTAGGTTTCCTCTGGGAGTCTGAGGCCCCCAGGATACCAGAGCAGAAGAGGGTGAAACATCGGAAAACACATGTGCTTTCATGGTGAAGACAAAGGGAGTGGAGGGACATTTTAAGAAATAATTTAAAGGAGAGGTGTGGGGCTAGAGAGGGAAGGGAGGAAAAACTGCAGGGTTTTAAGATTAGTTGGAGGAATTGGAACATGAGTTCGTGTGCATCAAATGTTACATTTTTTAATGAGCGAGCGATGGTGAACAGATTGCAATTAATTTTGATAGCAGCGGATCAGATAAGAGCCCAGTCAGACACAAGGAGATATTTAAGAGGCTCTTGTAAAAGTCCTAGATACAGACATTGACGATTTATTAAGACAGAGGTGGTGGAAAGGAAGGATGATTTAAGCACAGAAGAGCTGCAGTCAGCAGAATAAGTCTGATTGATGGGGGAAGATGCTTCCAAAGGGGCGTGAATGCTACTTAAAGATGTGAACTCCGGTCACACCAGAGAGAGAGGGATGCAGCTCTTTGATAGAAACAGCTTCAGAATATCAGCTTGTCTTCGTTTCATTTTCCGGGTGAAGGAGGGAAGACAACTTGTTTGTTTGCTTTGGACACAGTCAGTGTGTGTTACTGTTGCCACCTCATGTAACCTTGTCTGCTTGAAGGCACACAGTTTCCGCAGTTCACAAAAATACTTTAATACCAGAGTCACATCAGCCCACCGTGTTCCCCTCCTGGGTATGCACATGCTGTTTAGAACTGGACGTTTCTTGTGCTCAGTTTATTTCTGAAAACACAGAAAGCTTGTGGGCTTTGGCCATGATAACAAGTACGGAGACTGTTGCCCTGTTTCAGATTAGATGTTAAAGGGGGCCCTAAATCCTGCCAGGTGGATGACTTTGTACTGTTGGAGCTGAATCTTACCACTGGAAGAGATTGCTGAGTAAGTAGACTGTGGCTTCTGTCTAACTCTCTGATGATCCTATGGCAATATACCGCCATAATCCCTGATCAGACCTTTCAAGTGCACGGTCAGGGTTCTTATCATTCAACAGATGAATGCTGGGTCAGATGACTAGTTTATAGCTAACTTTATCAAGAGACACAAGCTAGAAAGTCTAGGGAGGTTAACCTTGTAAAATTATCAGGTTTAGTTCCACTTTGATTTTTCTCTTGGATTATCCCAGATCAGAGTTTTTCAACCGTTTTCATCTCACAGCGCACTTGAACCTATAGTTAAACTTCCACACAGCCTGATTAGATTATGTTGATTAAAAAAAAAGAGTAAAAAATAAAAGGGCATATACTTACTTTGCTTTGAACTTCTTTTGAAAGTAATTAATGATCTTTAAATATTTCTGCGGCACACAAAGATCCTTTCCTGACACTTTGAAAATCCTAGATGCTTACTGTGGTTTGTCTTTTCTGTTTTTTAATGTACAGAGGATGCCCAAAAAATGTATACACCTATGAAGAAAGGAAAAAACTGTATTTAAATTATAATACTATATACTGATAACAAAAGATGAAAACAAGTTATGTTGAGTACCTGTTGTGATTGTAGAAGTTCAGTGTGACTTGAGTATTATTTTATCTTTAAAAAAAAAGCATATACAATTTTTGGCACCCTCTCTATATGCTTATATATAAATAAGACTATATTCAATCGTGCCTGCTAGCACTCTGGGTCAAGTTGCTGTAAATGCACTTGGTAAAATCTCTACCCATCTCACTGTTCTTCTAGACTTGTCTTTATATATCACAGTGAATTTTTGGAAGGCCTCCCCCCTCTTGATTTTGTATGTATTACTTTTCTTGGAAAATATCCCTGCTGCTATAGGTTTGGGAGGAAATTTGAGGTAGGGACCAATTTTATGGAATTCCCTAACAAGTGATCCTCTGTCCTTGTTTGGTCCAGATGAAAACAGGAATATAGCTAAGGTTTCTACTGTTTTAAGTATCTTTTGGTAATTTATGTATGGGTGGAATAGTGAAAATTGGGAAGAAGAAACGTGAATCTTGGTCAAGTTTTCAGGAATTATGAAATAAAAAATAGTTTCATTTATACGTTCTCTCTTTGTTCAAAGTGGACCTTTCGCAGAACAGAAATCGGCCGGCATTGATTTCAATAATGCCTTGGGTTCTTCCAGGTACAAAATCATAGGTAGGAAAAGAGCCAGTACAGCAATATGACATTTTGTTCATGTTTTTGTATATAGGGTAGACATAAAGTTTCTGTGCAATTTATTTAAAAGGATATTTATTTAAGTTGCACATGAACTGTCTGTTCACCCTGCATAATAATACAACCATTAAAAAAATAAATTTTATAACTATCACCAGAGGTCTAAAATGTATAGGTGTAAAATGAAGCTGGGCCAGGCATGGTGGTACATGCCTGTAGTCCCAACTATTCAGAAGACTGAGGCTGGCGGATTGCTTGAGCCCAGGAGTTTGGGACCCTCCTGGGCAACACAGCAAGACATTATCTCTTAGAAAGCTAGAATACAGCTGGACATTGTAGAAAATAGTATGGAGGGTTCTCAAAAACCTAGAGATAGAACTACCATGTGAGGCAGCAGTCCCACTGCTGGGTATATATCCAAAAGAGAGGAAGTGGGTACATCAGAGGGACCTGCACTTCTGTGTTTATTGAAGCACTAGTTACAGTAGCAAAGACATGGAATCAACCTACCTGTCCATCAGCTGATGACTAGATAAAGAAAATTTGATACATGTAACATAATAGAATGTCACTCAGCCTTACAAAAGAAGGTAATCTTGTCATTTGCAGCAACATGGATGGAACCGGAGGTCATTATGTTAATACATTGTTGACTGGTCATGAGCTACCCAGTGACATGGTGAGTTTCTGCATAGTATCGATGGTCAACAAAGTAGCAAGATGTTAGAGACACTGAGTGATTTTATATTATTAGCAGCTGAGAGGTGAGGAGGGGAGAAAGAATAAAATATGCTGAATTTGGGACAAATTGACAGTAGGAAAAATAAATCAAGGAAGAGCTGCTTTGTTAACACATTGTTGACTGGTGATTTTATGCAGCCACCGTCCCTGTTCTTGGGTAACTCATGACTGGTTAGCAGTGTGTTAAGTGAAATAAGCCAGGCACAGAAAGATAAATACTCTCTATTCTCACTCATATGTGGGCGCTAAAAAGTTGATCTCATGGAGGTAGAGGGTAGAATGGTGGTTACCGGAGGCTAGGAAGGGAAAAGGGGGTTGGAGGAGGATAAGTGTAATGGTACCAACATACAGTTAGGTAGGAAACGTAAGTTCTAGTATTTGACGGTGGAGTAGGAAAATTCTAGTTAATTTATTGTCTATCTCAAAATAGGTAGAAGAATTATCATGTTCCCAACATAAAGAAGAGATAACTTTTTGAAGTGATGGATATTCTAGTTATCCTGACTTGCATTATATACATGTGTAAAACTATCACACGTACCCCCAAATATATACAACTGATATGTCAATAAAAAAGCCCCCCAAAGAATGCCACGGAGTGAATAATAAAATGTCACTGGAAAAAGCAGTTTTGAAATTTGATATAGTAAACTACGGGTGCTTTTGGAAATTTTATTAATAAAGCGTAAGGTGGCACTACCAAATGATGACCCCAGGGGCACTCTTGGTGATATCTCTTTGTCTTCTACATGGGTGATCATTGCATGATAGACTTTTTCAAACACTAACCTACCCTCACCTCTGATATGTCCTCTCTAGGGGGACCTCCTAGCCTCCTGGATCAGTGCTGTGGTGGGCCACAGTTACTGGTGTGTGGGTCCCAACCATTAGGTGTGCTGGCATGAGAAAAAGGAAAGTTTTCAAATCATAGCTTTATAAACCTGATGCAGGAAGGGAATGAACTTAATTTGTGGACCGAATAAGCAGTTACCTTCCTATATAAAGTTCTTGTAAGAAGAGATTTAAATAAATATGGCTTAGATGAAGGGCCTTTTCAATAGTTGCATTGGACATTCCTGAAAAATTCTTGCGAGAGGCAGTGTTTGAATCAGCGTCTTCACTGGTCATTTGAATTTTACTTTTTTTTTTTAAACGAAACTTTTATTTTTATTTTTTTGCAGTTTTTGGCCAGGGCTGGGTTTGAATCTGCTGTTTCTGGTATATGGCGCCAGCACCCTACTCCTTTGAGCCACAGGTGCCACCCTACTTTTGACTTTAATGACTGGTAGTTTGACCTTGAATGGCAGACTGCTTCGTGATTTTTTCCTCATAAAGTTATGTTTCATTATTTGTTTTCTATAATTTATGGGTTCATGCTTGTAACTTATAGGGAAATCATAAAAAGCAGGGCAGAGAGTTGAGAACGGAATGTTCTAGGAGGCTGTCTCTGCATTAAAGGTGGTATGTATTACCTTTTCCTGAATTGGGATAAATAAGAAACCTCTTTGTGGCACATTGGGCAATAGAAAAGTTTTGCCTTATTGAATATTATAATAAATGCACTGCTAATCTAACGAGTTCCACTTGGCATATTTTTAAATCTAATTTAGTTACCTATTGATTGTATAATAAATGAGCTTTCAGAAAAGCATTGTAGTGATGTGGAACTCTATGTATACTTCCAGAATTAGTCAATTCTATAATCATAATCTCCACAGAAGAAAATATGATTTGAAAATATAAACAAAATATGCAGGAACTTGAATCTGTGATTTTGCTTACTCTGTGTCCTCAAGTTGGTAATCACGGTCTTGATGATCACCTGAGGCTAATTTTGCTGATCTGAAGATGTATTTTAGTTCTTAGGATCTGGCAGGTGTTGCCAGCTTGAATCTGGTGGGTCAAGTCCAGAGATGACGTCAAACATCTTAGAGTACACAGCACAGCTTCTGCAAGAGTTCTCTGAGCCAAACTGTCAGCACTGCCAGGGTTGAGAAAAATGTTACAGTATTGTGATTTTATTTTTATTAATATTCTGTATGGATGGGAAGGTGACATAAATGGAATTGAATATTTTTTCTTATTCTAAGTATGGAAATAATGATACCAGGATCTACGGATGGAGTGGCTCAAGTACAGTGAAGGGACTAAGATGTAGGATTGTTATTGGATGTGGGTTCTGAGCTTGTGTGCAGCCACTTCTTAGCCACTTGGCCTTGGGTAAAATGATGAATCCCTTTGAGACCCAATGAGTTCATTTATAAAATGTGGATAGTAGATTCTACCTTACAGGCTTGCTCTGATAAATAAAATTATGCTTGCAACCTGGAGGGTATTACATGTCCAATAAATGGTTGCCACTGTTACTTGTTTAGAGTGTCACTTAGGCTCAGTAGCCTGGTATTGATATAGTTATATAGAAGGAGATGGTAGAAATATTAACAGAAATGAATTTCTTGAATGCATCTTAAGGATTTCTCCATCACTTAATGAAGAGTTGTAGTATTTAGATATATGTATTGTGTATGTATATACTGTATATAACAAAAAATAATAGTTACATATGCTACAGCAGGGAGAAGATAGTTGACACCTGGGGAGATCTATAGAAGTGCAGCCTTCAAGACACTCTAGCTGTGGTTCTCCACCTTCCTAATGCCATGATGTATTTTCATTATTACAAAGGGGTCACGACCCACAGGTTGAGAACCGCTGCACTATAGCATTAAAGATGTCAAATTATTAAACAGAGCTTACCACTGAGGTTTGTTAAAAAGAAAAAAAAAATTTTCCATTTTATATTCTTCTATATTGTTATATTACTTAATTTCCCGCCCTCAAACCATGTATTTCTTTTGTAACTCAGAAAACAAACACTGTAAGAAAAGAAACCATTGTAGTTTCCCAGTACAAATGTTGAAAAACCCGCAACTGGCTCAAGCTTCCCCTTCTGTGTTTCAGGGTTACCCTTCTTTGATGGTGGGTTGGTTTCCCTCTCCAGTCACCTTTCTTAAAAGTGGTGAAGCTGTGGGACCCATTAACATTTTGCTGGCATGATAAAGCTGGTCATGTTGATGCCTTTATCTCCTAGGTTGGCGGGAGGTGCTGTCACTGAAGCCAGTGCAATTTGGTGTGGGCAGTGAGGAGAGAGTGAGAGCATGGGAGAATTTAGAACTTGCATCTCTAGAGCCAAAACTCTGTCCTTGACCAGGTCCTCTTCCACAGTTTATTAAATAAGACCATAGAAAGAATCTCTATTAAATTTCCAGTTGACAATAACTGGGAGGCATCATTGATAGTTTGGATGATTAAATATTGATTTGGAATGTGCATAGATTGGAACGATGAGAAAACACCCCAATAACTAAAATTAACAGGAGAAAAGGTAAATTTCTATCAATTTAATTTGGAAAGTAATTTTATAGTTTCATCATGAGATTGGACCATTATAAAATAAAACCTCAGTGTTGGATTGCAGCAAATTCAGTGAATTGGCTGCTTCCTATTTGGTTTCCAGAGCCAAATTCCCAGAGTCCTACCCCTGTGTGTGAGGCATTGCGACGTGTCATATCTTCAGAGGACTATTGACCACCACCAGGAGGCCTGGAATCAGCCAAATCTCTGCCCCGCCTTGTATTAACTTGCAGCTTTGTGTAAATTATTCTTAACCTCTCAACACTTAGGTTTTCCTATATAAAAAGTTTTTTTTTTTTTAAACATCATTAGAGATTGAGATGAGGCAGCTAATAATAACTTGTTAAACCTTATAGGCTGTTTAAGCCACACTTATTTCACAGCACTTCCCATTTATACATGCTTTTTGATCCTCTGAGGTACTCTTGGAGCTTGGTGCTACTGTTTCCATTTTACAGATGAGGAAATGGGCCCAGTGAGAATGATGTCTCCGTATATTCTACTAGCGAATCACAGTTTGAAATTTGTGCACATCTACACTTTCAAATACTGTGTCATGTGTTTTATATATCTTTGTGGCTTTCTGCCAGAATTAGGAAGTTGGGCTTATTTCAAGAAAGGTTCTGAGCCTTATTGCCAGCTATAAAGACTAGAGGAATTATATTTACAATATATCTTCAAGCAAAGTTTGTTTTCTGAAACCATCCTAAAGATAATTTGCCAGGTTAGTATTGTATAGGGTGACCAGACGTCACGCTTTTGGCAGGACAGTCCCACTTTTGAACAATTTGTCCCACATCCTGCAGTGTTTTAAACAAGTCCCGATTTTTGGAAAGAATGCACCAATGGGCCGGAGAACAGGAAGGGAATATATGGTTTTTGGCTGCCATGTGGCTATTTTGCCAGAATATGAGTTTTATATTATTTTTGTTAATGTTACAATGTTAAACTGTAATAATAACAAATAATTGTTGAGAAGTGATTATCAAGAACTGCTTATCAAAGTTGGCATTGTTGTCAGGCCGTGCCCTGCCCTGTCACAAGCCCTGCCCCCCCACCATGTTGTCCTGCTTTACAAATGTTAAAATCTGGTCACCCTAGTATAGTAGTATATTATAGTAAACGGTTTTTGATAATATATTATCAAGTTTATAATAACTTGATTGATTACGATTATCAGCATAATTAGCAAAATCGTAATGGGTTTCAAATGATTTGATTCAATGAAAGTTTAAAATATTTCTCAAACCCTGTTGCACCTTTCTATATGCTTTGAATAAAATGAACATTTTCTTTTCAATTTGCAGTGTGACTCACTGCCTGCTGGCTCTGCATTTTAAAGATGGCCTACAAACTGTACTCATTGCAAACTCATCAAAATAGGAAACTCATTCAAAAGGAGAATCATCTCATTTTCTTAAATGTCAACAAAAGTAATTAAGGATTCTGAGAGAGGAGATTGCAAATAAGGGAAAATTTAAGGAAAGGATCGTTTGTGACTGTCGAAATGAAATGTGAGCAGGCTTGTATTGAATAGAGGATGGCGGGTACTTACGGAACTTTGATTCTTTAAATCATTCTGTAGGGACTTACTGATCTCTAGCTCCCCAGGAGAAAGTCAGTGTTTTAAGGAGTTCTGGCAGTCTCTAGCTCAGTCTACCATATTTTTGGGGGGCAGGTCAGGAACTCTGACCTTTATTTCTAAATGAGTAATTAATAAGGCTAAACTAATCTAGGGGGAGTGGGATAATCCCTGGTGGTGCATGAGAGGAGGAATCACTCCGTTAGTGTTATTCTGGAGGAGAAGCAGCTTGGCCCACTTACAAAACTATTTTTTTTTTTTTGCCCTTAGTGATAGTATAGGTCCTAACAACAAATTATTTGTATTCCATCAATTTAGAGATCTCAGGTGTTTAACTCTGGGCCATCAGTTGACTCCTTCACATCCATTTCTAAAACTTTTATCCTGATAACTGCCAATACTGTTTTGACAATCTGTCATTCGTCTCTGAGTTATAAAAAGCCTAATAGTTTAATAAAAGTGAAAGAGGGCTCTGTAAAGAACAGCACTTTTTTTTTTTTAATCCTTGGTTTCTCTGGATTACTTAAAAATGATAATAGCCTACTGACAGGCTAGAAAATCAATATAGCTATAGTCTGAATTTCTGTGACTGCTGTAAGGATCGTGTGAGTGTTGTTTGGCAAATTAGTTTTTCAATGTTGCTTTAAGCCCTCAGTTGTGTATTTGTATTAACTTTCAATCCGATCATTCCAAATGAGGCAAAGTTTTGGGCACCACTGATTGAATTAGGCAGAAGAAAGAGCCAGTTAATTTTTTTAGTTTAAAAGCTCTGTGAGAGTCCTCTGCTCACACTGGTTGCCCAGTGCTCCATGAGCCCTGCCGTGTTCCCGTCTGCTTTGAGACATCCATTAGTAGATCCTTTCACACGGATCCATCTCTGTCCCAAACACTTAGGAGCCCCGGAGCCAGGGATGCAGGTGTGATCTTTCCTTCTGGCAGACTATTTTTATGTGCTGGCGCATGTCTTACTGAGCTCTTTTTAAAAGGAAGGAGCTGCTCCCTGAAGCCAGAGAGATGCTGAAGAATCCGCTGTTTACAGGAGGAGCGCGGTGATGAGGGGGAGGCAGTAGCTGCCGAGGCTTTTGTTACGAAAGCTCCTGCTGACTTCTTACCACCGCTAATATTTTAATCTGTATTTTTGTCTCTCTTGTTTGCGCTTGCTAATTTTCCTCCAATAGGCAAAGGAAGCACTTTACAGGTAGCAACAATGAATTCTCCCAGGGAGATTAGAGGCGTGTGTTATTATTCTTGTCTGAAGCTCAAAGAGATTAAGCAGCTTAGCCAAGATCTCACTGTTTATCAGAGTCAGAGCCTGGGTTTGGGTCCAGGTGTGTCTGGTACTGACGGCTTCCGGTTTCTGCTACCCTAGACAGCAAAACACAGCACCCGAATGTACGGGGTGTAAGTTTCTTCAAAGCGGTAATCCTGTGTCCAGGCCTTTTCTACACTCCCTGTTGAGTCTGTGCCTACATCACATCATCCTTGGACCGGCCGATGCGAGAGTTCCCCAGCTGCTCCGGAGCCTCTCGCCTCCTGAATTAACGTCCCCCCCGGGCTCCTTCACTACATTTTCACCATGTGCGGCTCTCCTCGGGTCGCAGTTTTGTTGAATGTTAATGGGAAATCATTTCAATCCTGTGATAAAAAGTAGTTTCTGGCTCTTGGTTGCCTTTCAAATGAAATGGACACCTCTCCATCTGGGACTCATGACCCTCTCTCCGATCTGCTCTTCCTGCCTTTAGCCTTGTGAACTGCTGCTGGTGTGTCACAGCCAGGTTTTCTAGTGACTTTGCTGTGCTTGGGGTGCGCTCTCGTCTCTCTCTCTCTCTCTTTTTTGATAGGGAGACATAATAGATCTCTTAAGTTCCTCTTTTGGTTGCCACACTATTTCCCCCTCCCTCTAATGCTCAGCTCTCTATCCTGATCTTCAACCACCTTGGGATGAAATCCGACCCACCTTTTTCCAGCCTCACGATGCGTTTCCCATCCCCCCCCCCCTTCTCTCTGTGGCTCCAGAGCCCTGCACTCCTCAGCCTCCTATGACACTTAGATTTTCCACCGTGGATGGTGAACATTTTCCTAAGGAGAGTGAGTTTCCTTTGGAAAAATATTTTAGCATTCTGAATGTATGAAAGAAATGTATGCGTGGAAATTTATGATTTCTGTTGTGAACACTGAAAAATTTTGAGCGACATTATTTGTGGACTGTCTTTTCTTTTTATAAAATAGAAATTCCATTTTCCCTCGATTTCTACTGTATTTATTTTTTCTGGCACTGGGTTGAAAAACTAGGTCTGTATCCTACTTGTATGAGAATAACCTTTCAGAAGCACAGGATTATGTTGCTATAATCCTGAGCTGTAATATTTAAATACTCTAGGATGGGTACTGTGAGTCAGCTCACGTTTCTGGGAAATGTCAGCTTGGCTACCAGTAAGCATTATACTTAAAATTAAAATAGAAAAAAGGAAAGTCTTGTATATGAAAAACATCTGATGCAAGGAAGTTATATAGGACTAGAGAAATGATATACAATTTCTACTCATTGTAAAGTTTTCTCTTTCTTGTTAAGGAATGTTGTCACGTGAATTTTTATCACTGCTGTTGAATTGGTAACTTCATTAATTTCATTTTCTTAGTGTGTGGGTGAGTGCATACTTTTTTTTTTAAATTTTGCTTTCATTTTCTTTTTCTTTCTTTCTTTTATGGGGACAGAGTCTCACTTTGTGACCCTCAGTAGAGTACCGTGGAATCATAGCTCACAGCAACGTCTACCAACCCCTGGTCCTTGGGTTTAAGTGATTTTCTAGCTTCAGCCTCCCAAGTAGCTGGGATCACAGGCACCTGCCAGAATGCCCGGCAATTATTTGGTAGAGATGAGGTCTCACTCTGGCTCATGCTAGTCTCGAACATCTGAGCTCAGGGCAATCCACCTGCCTCAGCCTCCCACAGTGCTGGGACAACGGGCGTGAGCCACCACGCCCTGCCGTGAGTGCATACATTGATTTTAATATTTTTTTTCTTGCTTGCTCAAGGTCCTTATTACCAACTTGAATTACTTTGCAATTATTTCAATAACCTCTTCAGAGATAATTAAGATGTTTAGAGATATTTTTTGATGCTGAATGGCTCAAACTTCTATGCTTCTATATTATCATGTGTGCCTTTTACTTATTTTTTTTTATGTGCCTTTTTAAACTCGCTCTCGTAGTTAATTGTTGAAGGTGTTCAGTGGTCAGCAGATATATTTGATTCTGTTTTGAAGAAGCACATTTTTAGAAAGAGCACCTTACCCATGCTTGTTAATAGTTTTACTTATTCTCAGGTGGCAGCCTTGGGCACTAGGTGGGGGCCTGAAGATGAGGATATATCTGTTCTACTGAAGGATTTGTGAGCATAATTGTATTTCCCGTTCAGCAGCCTTTTCTCTGTTGCAACGAGATTTACAACTATGTTATAAATGGACGAGCTGTTGGAATTGCTCTCTAAAAGCAATAAAGACATGTAACATCAGAATGCTTCACCTGATAATTCTATGGTGAAAGAGATCTCCAAGTATGATGACCTACATTTTGTCTTTTCTCAATAACACACAAAAAATACTATGAGTTATCATTTATATTTCAGGGCTATTTCAAATCTAAGCATCAAACAAAAATGAACAAAAAGTGAGGACTAATAATTAATACATTTTGGTTTAGATCTTTTTTAGAAATTAGGAATTTAATCTAGGTTAATATATATTGTAGATGTACATATAGCTTATCTATCTTGAATGACTATACACTTGGTTGATACTCAGCTTTTAAAAAAAAAAAAATTCTAACTCCCAAACTTAATAATTTAAAGTTCAATCTTTAGATTTCAACTTGAAGTTTGTAATGAATCAGTATTTCCTTTCAAAGGCTGTACCTGGTTTCTCTCTTTCTTGGCAGATAAGTTTACATATCTAAAGTGATACCATTTGGCCAGATTTCTAACAAGGAATACTTTAAAAGAAAAATGTGGGGTCTTTCTTGAGCATTCTAATATTGAGACTTTGAGAGAAATTGGAGAAATCATGTTATGTTTATGAGGAAGGAATAAGTGTTGTGTTCTTCATATTCTACTAACATTCTTTTTTTGGTTTGTTTCTTTTGATAAATTTGTTAGGTTTGTAACTTTATTTTTAAGGAGAAATACGATTTTTCTCTCTGTCTTCTGAGTTAAATTTTAGCAAAAGTGACTTAACTGTAATTTTGATTTACGCATGCTGCTTAAAACTAACTGGGACCTGGACTTGATGAAATCACACATAGAGAAAACCACAGAATTGTAGCTTTTTTTAAAAAAAGGAAAGAGACATCTTTGGTCATTTCCAAATTAAAAATATAACACAGTAAGTTACATGAGGTCAGGATCCACAACTCTTCATCTTCTCTTTATTCCGAATTGAACCTAAACAAGTCCTATAGACACATGACAGGCACCCATCAAATACTTTTGATTTACTGTTTATGAAATAAACATATTGAATAGTACTAGCCAGTCTAGCTCTCCCCCTCCCCCACTAATCTGGCTTTGTCTAGTATTTCTCTTATGGAAATAGCAATTCCTGAAGGTTTAACTCTTTGTCTTCCTCAGCCAACCTTATCTCTGTGTGTCCAAACTATTTTTTTTTTTTTTTTTTTTGGCCAGGCATGATTCATATTCCTTGAGCTGCTGGCTGCTTGCCAAGCACCATTACCATTCCACATCTGTGTAGCTTACCATGGTGTGTATATATATGTTTTAAACAGGAACTAGCACATAAATCCTTTCTTTAAGAAACGCATTTATATCTACTGGCTAATACCTGCCAAAGGAGTGATAATGGTTTCCTATTGCTTGCTGACTCAAATACAAAGTTTTCTGCTAGCTTGTTCTATTTCTTTCCTGAACATATATTTTGATAAATTGTTTTACACAGAGAATGAATGTACAATCAGCTTTTCTGTGTAAAGTTTTGAATTTGGTGTGAAGGAGGGAGGAGTGTCAAGGGAAATGGGAAAGTACGACTGTTTCTTATTAATCCTCCTCTACCCGCTCAGCAGTTTTCTAGCCTTCTTGGTTATATTTATTTTCTTCATTCTCATCCCAGGCCTCTCCTGGCTTCTTTGTGCACATCTCACTCTGATGGGGATATCCCATTTTCTGGGAACCCGGCTTCTCACCTTCATCCTCTGGCAGTCCTGGGAAGACCTACCTTCTCTTCTGAAATTACTAAACTACTGTTCATCCTTCATGCCCTATGCCCAAACCCACATCTTTCATAGAACTCTTGCAGCTACACAGCTCCTTCTCATTTCCTCCAGAGTCTCACACGTGGCGCCTCCCAGTTTAGTATTTCCTTAGTCTGTTATATATAGTCTCCTTTCCCTGACTAAATCAGAGATATCCCGTCATTGTTTCAGCTTTATTGCAACATAATTGATAAATAAAATTGTATCTTTTCAATGTGCAGTTTGATGATTTGATATGCACAGGCGTTGTAAAATAATTACCACAATCAAATTAGCATTGATTGCACCGTTACCATTTTGAGTGTGTGTATAGGTGGGTGTGGTTAGAAAACTTAAAACTTGCTCTAAGCAAGTTTCAAGTGATACAGTGCTATTAACTATAGTTACCGTGTTGTACATCAGATGCTTATAACTAAAAGTTAGTACCTCTTGACCATCCTCTCCCCATTTCCCCCACCTCCTAGCCCTGACTATCATCCATCCTTCTACTCATAGGTGAGGTCAACCTTTTTAGATTACACATAAAAGGGAGACAATTCGTGTGTGTCTTTCCGTGTCTTGCTTATTTCACTTAGCAAAGTGTCCTACAGGTTCATTCATGTTGTCCCCGATGGTAGGATTTTCTTTTTTCAGTGGCTGACTGACATTTCATGGTCTGTGTTTGTGTATACACGTGTAGCTATGCACACACCACATTTTCTTCATCCATCCATCTCTTGATGGACACACGGTTGATTTCCTGTCTTGGCTTTATGAATAATGCTACAAGGAATATGAGAGTGTAGATATCTCTCC
>NW_003852452.1:946843-952067 GCF_000181295.1 Otolemur garnettii
TTTCAGGTTTGATGACAGTCATTCCAACTGGAATGTGGATGTGCTGTGATATCTTACTGTGGTTTTCATTTTCTTTCTTTCTTTCTTTTCCCAGTTTTTGGCCAGGGTTGGGTTTTGAACCCGCCACCTCCAGCATATGGGGCTGGCGCCCTCCTTGTGGTTTTCATTTTCATGATCACCGGTGATGGCTTCATATGCACTTTGACCGATTGTATGTCTTCTTTGGAAAAATATCTATCCAGGACCTTTGCCCATTCTTTAATCAAGTTATTTAGGGTTTTATGCTATTATGGGAGTTCCTTACATAGTTTGGATATTAACCCTTTATTGGATATATGATTTGCAAATATATTCTCCCATTCCTTAGATTGCTTTTTTTCATTTTGCTGATCATTTCCTTTGCTGTCTGAAAGCTTCCAAGTTTGATATAGTTTTACTTGCTTATTTTTTTGCTTTAATTGCCATTGCTTTTTGGTATCATTTCCAAAAAATTATTGCCAATCCCAATGTCTTTCTCTGTGTTTTCTTCTAGGAGTTTTATGGGTTTTGGTCTTATAGTTAAGTCTTGTAGGTTTTGTTTGTTTGTTTGTTTGTTTGTTTTGGCCGGGGCTGGGTTTGACCCTGCCACCTCCAGCCTATGGGGGCAGTGCCCTACTCCTTTGAGCCACAGGCACCGCCTTATAGTTAAATCTTTAATCCAGTTTTTGAAATGATGTAAGGTAAGGATCCAAGTCACTTTGTGCACATGGATATCCAGTTTTTCTAACCAGAAGAGGCTGTGCATTCCTCATTGGGTATTCCGGTGTTTCTTGTCCAAGATTGGTTGCCTGTATCTGTGTGGTTTTCATTTCTGGACTCTCTTCCGTTCCGTATGCCACATTGTTCCATGAGATAGACATCCTGTCTTACGCTGCTTCTCTGCCTTATTGGAGGCAGAGCGATGGAAGCATAAGGTGAAGTTTAGAATCAAGGCAGATGTCTGCTAGCTACGTGACCTAGAGAAAGTTACTCTGCATTTCCGGGCCTTTTCTTTCTTCTGTTGAATGGGATAAAATTCCTTTTCTCTTAATGTCATTGCTTAATCTTAAGGTAATTTGCTTACAGCATCTACCAAAGTGCCAAGCACACAGCAAGCACTCATTATTTGCTTTTTCTTGTACATGATTAGGGTCAGAATAGGTATTCATTCCAAACTTTTTCTTCACTAAACCACTAAGTAGTAAAATCTCAATTGAATGGATTAACTGTTAGAAAGGCAAAAGAGGAAGGAAATAGTTAGACGTGGCTTCCTGTAGGTATTCTTGGTCTGTAAGCATAGTAACTCGAAATCTATCAAAATGAGCTCTGTTATCACACACTGTAGCTGGACCGTCAAGGTTACTAACCAGAAAGGGATTGGTGCTGTCATTTGGTTTAGTTTATTAGATGGGTTTAGATTGGATAGATGCAGGAAGATAGACCAGCTCTCCCTAATTCCTTCCAATACAAAGATTTTGTGCCTTAGAATTAAATTTTCAGTCTGAGCACAGTGGCTCACGCCTGTAATCCTAGCACTGTGTGAGGCCAAGGCAGGTGGATTGCCTGAATTCACAGGTTCAAGACCAGCCTGATTCAGAGTGAGACCTCATCTCAAAAAAAAAATTGCAGGGCACTGTGGCGGGAGCCTGTAGTCCTGGTTACTGGGGAGGCTGAGGCTAGAGAATTGCTTGAGCCCAAGAGTTTGAGGTTGCTGTGAGCTATGATGCTATGGCACTCTACCAAGAGTAACAAAGTGAGACTCTGTCTCAAAAAAAAAATTAAATTTTCATTTGATTATGGAGTATTTAATTTTAGAATTTCAAAATTAATTTTTGTAGACTTATCGATTTAAAAAAATTACTTCCAGTTGGCTTTCATGTCTTTTCCATAGTATAGACGTGTTATAGCATGGACTGTGTGAAGAAAAGGAACTAGGATAGACTTGTTTTACTTTTTTCTGAAATAGCATTATGTGCCTGACTTCTTTTCCACTGACGTATAATAAAATGCCTTTTCTTTCAAGTAGAACTTTATTAGAAAATGTCACGTTATAATTTAATAGAGAAATCTATACAAGTCTGGATGAAGTTAAAAGAATTTTTCAGTCTCCTTTCATAAAATCTTAGTGTAGGCTCTATATATCTTAAATGTGTAGCATCAAAAGTGTTGGTAAGAATTATTTTCTTTTGTATTTTCTTTTGAAAGGAAAGAGGTCTAGTGTGTTTTTAAATAAGAATGCTAGTAATAGTAAATATATTCCAATCTGAGGAATACATTTTCTAGAAAGCGTTGTAGACAGGACCACTTTTTTTTTTTTTTTGGTTAAAAAAATAGCAGAAATAGAATTTGAAATATTCAAACCTGTCACAACTTGAACACTGCTTGTGGCTTCCAGCTGCGTCATTGACTCAGAAACATAACAACAAAAACTTACAGTTCCCAAAGTGGATACTGTGAGGGATGGCGTGTGCTCCCGTGTTGACGCTGCCACTTGGCTCCCTAGGTGTTTGCAAACACTTCCTTATTAAGGTTAACACTTTCCGTTGTGGTGACTTGGCTCAAGCTGACTCTAATTTGCAGATGGTGTTCATTAAAGTGTGTGTTTTCACAGAGGTCATGCTTCATTTTTATTTCAAAGATTAAGTGGATTTAGACATCGTTTTTTTTTAACATAGCATCTGTTCTTACTTTTTCCCAATTCAGAATTTTCTTCTCAAAAAAAAAAAAATAGTCCTAAATGATTATATAATTTATTGCCATTCCTTCTCTTATCATAATTTTCATTTCATTGCAGACATTTCTCAAGTCTTTCAACAGGTTTTCCAAAATTCCATGAAACATGTAAACTCTCTGACATGAATGACGTGTATATATGTTATTTCTGCTTCGCGGTGTCTCAGAGGGCAGTGAGGAATCCATTGAGAATGCGGATATTGGGAAGCTCTAAAAGAACGCTTTATTTCCATCCTGCCTTCATTCCTCCCTCCCCTTCTTTTCTTCTGATATATTTATTTATTTCAGAGTATTATGGGGGTACACATGTTTGGGTTCCATGATTTGCTTTTGCACAGTTTGTGTCCAAGTTATAAATGTGCCCATGACGCAGATAGTGTACATTACACCAGGTAGGTGTGAACCCCTTGCCTCTTGCTGCCTCCCACCGCCTCCTGCCTGCTTGCTTTTCATTGAGTTTAACTACCAAATGAGCACATTGGTATTGATCTGTTACATTGGTATTGATCTGTTACTTCCCGTTTAATCCTGAGTACATATGCTGTTTGTTTTTCTATTCTTGCGAAACTTCACCTCCCTCCCTTTCTTTGGCAATTGGAATATTTGTTTCAAATGAAATTCTATGCAAACTCAATGATTAGATGGGCAAAACAAAGGAATCTGATCTGGGCTATTGAAGGTAGTGAGGGCCAGCTTCATTATCATCTGTCCTTGAATTCTTCTTATAGGTTCATGAACCATGCATCTGAAATCCAGAGCTTGAAAGTAATAATTAATTGTGTTTATTTTGTAAGTCAATGACGCAGCTGGAAGCCACAAGCAATATTTAACCTTTAATAGGTTTTAATTTTTTAAATTTCAGATTTTATTTTAGCTATTTTTTTAACCAGAAAAACTGGTCACGCCTACAACTCTTTCTAGAAAACATTGTTTCTCAGATTTGAAGGTATTTACTTTTTTCTAGCATTCTTATTTAAAGATAAACTAGATCTTTTTCTCCTTAAAAATGAAGTACAAAAGAAAAAGAAGACAATTCTTACCAGTAATTTTGATGCTATACGTGGAGAACATTTTCTTTTTGGAAATTATTAAGATTACGAAATCTTTGATAGATGGAAAAAGTTATTTGTCTTGTGATGAATACTTTTATAATGAAATCACTGAATAAAACATAGTCAACTCATGAACTGTCACAGTTGGAAATCATCAGAAAGGTGATATAATGTCTCCCACCCCAAATCATAATTGTTCCTATTGCATTCCAGTGATGAATGATTATTTAGCCACTGTTTGAACACTCTGTATTAAAGACAGTATTCCACAGTCAAATCAATACGAAGTGGTGGGTGTATAAAAAAGAAAAGGGCCATGGATCCAAGTGCACCTTGATGCAAGTTGTCATTCTGCTACATGTGAGATTCTTGGCTTTGGGTTTTCTGTCTACTAAGTCAAAACTCAAATTCCAGATTTCCAGGTTTGTTGAGTGATAACATGAATGTTAAATAATATATAATTATTTAATAAAATACTGCTATGGGATTATTGTTGAATCAAAAACTGCCTTGTTGTAACTTTTACTGTTTTCTCTAATAGAGTAGACCCTCTGTAAGTTGATCACTCAAGGGACTGTAACAATTTGATCAGCATATGGAGGTGTCCCCGTGAGGAACTAGGCCTGCTACACTGGGACTGACATGCGATGCATGTCTGGTCCATGAAAATTAGGTCAGCTTAAGAAGGTGGTCATGTAAGCTGGTAGCCCACTGTGGAGCTTCTATTCCTCATTGACTTGCTATTCTGTACGCCTCTTAGCACTCTCAAGTCTTCTCTCAGGCTACAGATGCCCATTTGGTTCAGCTGTCTTTTTTTTCCTAGCTTGTTTAACGTCTTTCCTCTTCCGTGTGGTGCACTAGTCTAATCTTACGGGGCTCTTGGGCTATCCCTATTGTAGCCATCCTTGGGAAGCCACTCTTGTTTGGCATGACGCTGGACCTGAGCTGAGCAACGAGATTCTTACCTAGGAATTCAGTACTGGAACCAAGCATGCATTAGGTCAGTGCTTTTCCAAAATGTAAAAGCTGGAGGGCTGAGGAGCAGAGAAAGTCAATTTGCAGAAAGAATGAAACCCATATGAAGGTGGGGTGGGGTGGAGAGAGGGAGAGAGAGCTTAGTTACCCTGGGGCACATGTGATTCTGATTGTACTTCTTTTCTGAGGCTGCACTGTGTCACTGCCCCTTATCCTCTGACTAACCCTGCCCTAAGATGTCTAGAATTAGTTTCTGGTTTCTTTTTTTTAACAACTATTTTTCATCAAAAGATGCTGCTTCCAGCCAGGCATTGTGGCAGGTGCCTATGGTCCCAGCTATTTGGGAGGCTGAGGCAGGAGAATTGCCTAAGCCTAGGAGTTGGAGGTTGCTGTGAGCTGTGTGATGCCACGGCACTCTACCAAGGACAATAAAGTGAGACTCTGTC
>NW_003852452.1:952249-981542 GCF_000181295.1 Otolemur garnettii
ATGTCTCTTCTAATATAGGAAGTTTTTATTTGTTAATTATATCTCAACAAACCTATTGAAAAGATGTTGTTCATTGTAAGACCATTCCAATTCAGATGTATTGAAATGTGAAAAGAGTTTAATATAGCACTCTATTTTAAAAGCATCTCTGTTAAAATCCAAGGCCTGAAATTGAACACCATGACTGGCTCCCTTCTCACTTCCCTCAAAATGGTGGCACTAAAATAAAAGCCAGCCTGTTTCCTGTTCTGTCCACAGAGCCCATATCTGCTGTCTCCAGACGCCTGAGAAACACTTGACATTGAGATATTCCCATCAAACCAGTTTCACAATTCATAGTCTTCTCTCCTCGCAGGCTGCATTTCCTTACTTTATTTCCATAAAGACGCCATTCACCTCATCGTCTAAGCTCGTGATATGAGAGTAATTTGGAATTTTTTTCTCCTTCTTCCAAGCTGTGGCATTTAGTTTTTAATTAACATTTTAAATTGTGGCATAATACATATGAAATCTACCATCTTAACCATTTTTAGTGTACATTTCAGTTGTATTAAGTTCATTTACATTTTGGTACAAGCACCACCACCATCCATTTCTAGAACGATTTTCTTTTTTTTTTTGAGACAGAGTCTCAAGCTGTCACCCTTGGTAGAGTGCTGTGGCATCACAGCTCACAGCAAACTCAAACTCTTGGGCTTAAACTCTTGATTCTCTTGCCTCAGCCTCCCAAGGAGCTGGGACTACAGGCGCTCACCACAATGCCTGGCTGTTTTTTGACTGTAGTTTTTGTCATTTGGCAGGCCCGTGCTGGATTCATCAAAGGGTGGCACGTGTCAGAATTTTGGCGTTTCTTGTGTTGACATTATTCTGCTACATTGTTTTCTATCTTTGTGGCTTCATTGACAACCTCGGAGTCTAACCCTTATCACTTTGCACCTGGGTTACTACAACAGTGTCTTACCAGGTCTCTGAAGATTCTCTCCCTGCTTACAGCCATAATTTATAATGGACAGATAATCTTTATAAACATGGCTTTCATCTGGTGAATGACCACAAGATCATGGATGGAGCTCCATGGGTGGTTGGTGTAACGTCAAGGCCCTAAATAGCTCCCTTCTGGCTAAAAAGTGTTACATGTTTTCACTTGATATTCCCTAACTAGCCTAGTTCTTTTTGCTTAGTATCTGAGACCTTTATAAGCTAGTTTGACTTTTTGCTTTTAATTATACTATATGCTTAAATTTATGTGTCGCCATTGTTAGCCAAGGGTTTTGATTTCAATCAGATAGTCATTTAGCTTTCTGCATGTTTATACTTGTCTCAGCTTTTTGCCTTTAATTTCTTGCAGATAAAAATCTCAAGTTATCGTGACCACGGGCTCTGCCTAGCTCACCTTCCTCACTAGAACTTCACATTTGCTACATTCTTATTTATAATAGGTTCACTTAGTTGACACTCTGAAACTCTATTATAAATCGTATTGCACAGGTTAGTATTTTTCTAACCGGATTTCAGTTTCTTGACAACTGATGCTTGTTTTTGATGGCTCCACATTAGCAAAACATAGTGCAAATGTCCATCAAATAGACGATACAGATTTGTTGTGAGTGACGTTTTATGTGAATAGTACAATAATAGAATAGTGAATAGTATAGTACAATAGTACAATAATAGAATAAATTAAGAGCACGCCATAAAAGCTCTCCTGACATGGCTCTTATTTTCTACCTTCTTGTAGTGTCCAAACCTCCTCCCTTGGTTTTACCTGAAAAGCTTTTGGGTGTGAAAACATGTAAGGAAGTCATTCGTATCTTTTTCTTTCCTCCTGAGAAGCATTCAGGCAACTCTTGTGATTTAATGTGTCGGCTAGCATCACCCATATGTTAGAAATATTTGATATACCTGTAAGCAATTATCATTACATATATATCCAATCGGGGAAGAGAACGCCAACAAACAAAAACTCACCCAAGTGAATGACCTTGGCAACAGCATAGAATGTTTTGACAACGTGTGAAATCATCTCTTACGTGGATGGAATACGGGGTATGTGTAAAGAATATTTTTAGCTCTTTTGTTTTCTGTTTCTTTGAAATTTCTCTATTTTCTTTTACGCTTCTTGCCCTTTTCTGAATGGTCTTAAACTCAAGGTCATCGTTAAGAAGGAAGGTTAATTCTTAGCCATCTTTTTTCTCCAATTGAAGTACATGGGGCTTACCAGGTTGGCCTTCATTTCCCGTCTTTCTGTTAACACTGAAGAACATCATCCTACCTTTAAAAGTAAAGTACTGTAAGAAGACTGAGAAAGAGAGTCTGTTTACAGTCTCTAGATATATTAGCTCATGCCATATTTGTGGCAAGAAGCAGAGATACAATTCAATTCAGTAGTGATGTGTTGAAATACTGGTTGCATCCTGTGCAAGATATAAAACAATGAACAAAATAACACCATCCTGCCTTTGTGGATTTCATAGTCTATTTGGAATATATTAGGCAATTACGAGCATGTGAATATGATTAAAGGATGTAAAATACTGAATAGCAAGGGAACTTAATTTTGTCCATGTTGCCAGTGCAAAGCCTTCAAGTCAAGATTCTTTACGCTAAGACCTAAAATTTGAGCAGGAGGTAGCCAGGAAAGAATGAATTCAATGAGTTTTCCACATTGTGAACATAACATGTGTCACTCTTGGGTGAGACAGAGGCATCCTGTCAGAATCCTGGGGGAAGAGAGGGTGTGGAGGGAGCATGACTGTGGGGAGCTGAGCAGCAAAGCTGAGACCACGCAGGTGGGGCCACGCGACGCAAGAACTACCTCTGCTTGGAAAGGATTTTGAAGTGAACCCTAAAGGAGGCTATTTATAGGTTTGGACAGTTGGACTATTTGGTTTAGTTTGTGTTTTCAAGGGACCATTCACCTGTATCATGGAGACAGAAATGATTGGAGGCCGAGAGTGGATGTGGGAGGATCGTCAGCTGGGGGGATAGAGGAGGGCACCTTTCACCAAGATGGTAGCTGGGAGAAGGAGAGGAGGGAGCTCTTAGAGATGTTTATATCAAACAGAAATCACGTTCTGTAAGTTCTGTCAGATTTCAGGGGGTGACAGAAAGGGAGGAGGCAGACATAGCTTCCAAGTTTCTCCCTTGTGCAGTTAGGTGAAAGACGGTGGAAGATAAAGTATAATTCCTGAGATGAAAGAAAACCACAGATTCTGAGCAGGTGGGCAGTGACATATTCTGTAGCGTCTATTCTATATGAACAATATTACCATATTATGGATGTTGAAATAGCGTAACATTTGTACGTCCATATCTGTTCTTCTGTGCCTGTTGGCCACACACATTCTTATATGCCTGTAGGGCAAAATTTCACAATCATCCCTCTACCAATGGTCAGTATGGCCGTGAAAGCAAGCACAGTATTTGGAGAGTCAGCAGAAAGAGAAGTGCTCTGGATAACATAAATGTTTAGTAAGAGAATAGCGGTACGTTTAGGGCAGATAACTATAGATTTCAAGTCACCTAGCAGGATTAAATCTTCTACATCATCCAATCTGATATCAAAATGAAGGTGAGTCAAATGAGGTTTTATCAGATTAAGTGATTTTCTCTGAGTCATGACACAGGGAGTCTCCTAGATCTACCTGTGTAATGCAAGTTTTTTACAGCCCAGTTGAGCCCCTTTTGGTATTTTATCTATATTGGATTATAGGGCAGACATTGTGAGGGTCTATGAATTTTTTCCCTGTGTTTATTTTTAACATACTTTGGTGACAGCAAATTTTAAGATGTCTCTCAGGTAATCACATTTGCTAAGGTATGAAGCACAGAGCCTGGCAGAAAAAAAAATAGATAATATTTGCTGAATGAATACAACATACCAATTTTTGAGACAATCAATGATTTAGAGACCTAGACTCAATTATTTGTCTTTTTCTTCTGGGCCAAGTGCAAATATTGCATAACAATTATGTTGAGTTATTATCATTTCTTTCTAGTAGCTGTGTGTTCCTATGGTTTAAATTGAAGGCAGTTTTGATATATTTGAGAGCAAAAGGTTGATTTTCTTTTTAGTCTGAGAAACAAATATAGACTATTATTAGACATAAAAGTATGTCAAACTAAGAAGACTCAGATTATAAATACTCAGGACTTTTTGATCTTAACCTTTTGATCAAACCTTACAGAATTACTAATAAAGTTAATAGCACATTTTTAACCCTCTAAAATATCTTTTATATAAAGGCTTTTACAAAACCCACAGACTGTTGAGATACTTATGTTCTATTTCTTGCTGATTTCTCTCTTTCTATTTTTTCCCTTTCTTGTCGTATCGTGCCCGTAGCAGCTGTTTCCCTAACCCTTACCCCAAACCACAGGCTTTCCCACGCTCCTTTTTTGGTTCTCCTTTGGCACCGATCCTGAGTTTGACAGATAAAACACGTGTCTGGATTGCAGTTACCACCAAGCTACCGCCCGTCAGGTTTCCACTGGGCTTGTTATGCTCATTTTACCCCCAAAGGTGATCATTTTGTGATAAAGTATTCAGTTCACTTTGAAGGAACCTTCGACCCCCTTTTCACTCCTCATTCCGTGGTAGCATGCTGACAGATTGTGCTTTGGTGTTCTGTGCCGTCAGTGTGAGTGAAGCTCATGGGATATTAGAGTTGGGGAGAGAGAAATGGGGGTCAGTCCAAACTCAGACACATAGTAGCTTTGAATTCTGGATGTGATATTCCATTTCTGTGGGTTTCAATGTCTTCATGTATAAATGAGGCAATGACTACCTGCTTTTGAAACTTTGATCCAAAGGAATCGTTTTGGTAGATTTGAAACCCATGTATGATGGACCTGTCACGGTTTCATTTAGAAATACGTCATCAAAGTTATCAGGTGTCAAATCTATACATCCACTTCTTGACACTCTTCATAGCACAGTATCCACTGGAGTTGTAAAAACATTTCCCAGGCTGATGTGTAGATGTGTGTGAAATCAGGGTAGACATGGAAGGAATAAATGACTTAAACTCTCATTTGTGCTATTACGACCCTTGGATTTAAGGATCTGATAGTGAATGGTCTAAATTATTAATTATTAATATTAATTATTAATAACAAACTGTTAGGTTTGTTTTCCTGTGCAGCATAGTTGACAAATTAATTTATTTCTTGGGAGTCATACTTACTGTCCTGTTGTTCCCAAGAGCTATTTGTTTAATAATACCTTGTATGTATTCAAGGAAAAGAAAATGGCTTAATCAATAAGCAAAATAATGACTAGATTTAAGATGCATTTAAATCCATAAATTTGAGACCTAATGGGATATAACCCACCCTTCTGTGTGAGTATGTGTGTGTACATGTTTGTGTCACTAAATAGTTACAATTTATGTCTAGAATTAAACATTAAAAAACATTAAGCAGCCACCGTGTACCAGGAATAGTAGAATAAATAACATTTTTTGAAGTTATAGGTACTTTAAAGTACTCCAAATTTAGGAGTACTTTGCACATGCTATATAAACAACTTAATTTTTTATTGGGGTGTATTTCACTTGCATCTTTTTTAGGCTTTCTCTGAGTGCCTTCATCACTTCTTAAAGCCCTGGAAAAATTATGAAAAATTAGAACACAGCCTATCTGATCTCTTAAATTTTCTAGAAAATTTCTTTAGATCAAGTCAAAATTCCTGTTTGTGTAGGTACTACACAAACTACTTGGGTTATACTACCGAGTCACTTTTAATTAAGAAAGAATTCTCTTTTAGGGATACTTTGTATGGCTGTTAACATTATTTAAATTCATATGAAATTCCTCTTAAATTTATATTCAAAGTACTAAGTTGATATATTATGATTTTCTTCTTGTAAATTGATTGCATTAAGCGAAACATTGCTTATTTTTATTTAAAACAAATAACAAATTTTACAAATGATGGTTGGAAACCTTGAAGTATATGTAATGTATGTAAGTCACGAGAAACTGTTTCTGCAACTGAAATTGATGCTATAATTGGACCTTGAAACTCTATGACTAAATACGTTTAATTTAACCCTTACCCCTATACATGATGTGTTATTCCTTAGCAGAGTTATTTATGTGACATTATGTGGAAGTCTTTAATTTTTAGAACCAGTTCACTTTCCAAAAAAGAAACTCACCAGTACACAAATGTACTGTTCTAGAACAAGGTCATTTAAAGTTGACATCAGAATGCTATAATTTCCCTTTCTGTCTTTCTTTGAATTTTTTTAAATTGGTTTATTTGGAAAGAGATTAGTCAACCATAAATTAATATCTTCAGCCTCCGATACATTAAGACGATTTTATGAAATGACAACAGCAATCATAATCTTGAGAAACAAGACTTATCCCTGTGGTAGCAATTAATAAAATTATGGTGTATATGCCAAAAGCATGGACTTTTGTCTGGCAAAGATTTTTAAAACTTGAAGAGACATCACACAATGTATTGAGTTCATCTGGCCAGTTCCAGCCAGAACTGCTTCTGAATTTTCCTGTGGCTCATGGAGGCAATTAGAACATTGTGAGTGCCCTGCTGCTGGTCTGAAAGTACTCAAGTGTTATACAGAGCAGTAATAGTTAACGTTTTTAAATAACATTAGAAATGAAAAATGTAGGATCATGAAAGCTGATATGCATAGAGTGCGTCTTCCATGCTGTTTGAGTTTTGTGATAAACACGAAACAAGTTCACATAAAGCACATAGGGGTCTTGCACATTTTATCTGTTTACAAAAATAATATCAATTAATATTGATTTGATTATACATTATATCCTTAAAATCATGGAACGCTGGTAGGTGGGAGAGCTTGGATTTGAATTTCAGACGGCTTGAATCCTAAATTCATTCTCCATTTCACAAAGTTATTCCAGTTTTCCCATGAAAACTATCTAGAATGGTCACGAATGGTCCTCTGACCCTCCCTCCCCTAAGTGGTCTTCCACATCAGACTTTTGGAATAGACAGAAGTTGGCTCATGACCTTTTGTAACAACGTATCACTCACCATTGGGTTATAGATCGGTTTCTCCTTCAGTAAAGTGAAGATACTAAAAATACCAATCCTAGATGTGTTGGGAGGATTAAATGAGATAATTCATACGCATTGCAGAACACAAACCCTGCCACATCACAGGCACTCAGTAAGGGTAGCTGTCGTTGCTTGAGGCCTGCTCATGGAGGCTGACTGCACTGGATATGAGCACTCAGCTTTTGTGGCCTAATAACTCAGTCATGTGTACCAGACTTGATGGCAGAATTTTGTGAACTAACCCCACCCCTGGCTGCCTCTTCGTGTTTCTCTGCTGTTCTGGTGGTAATACTTTACTCAACAACTTAATTTAAATTGTATTTATTTAATATCGTTACATGTTAAAAGGATGATGAGATTCTTTCTAAGAAAGAAAAAAAAATCTCAAATAATATTCATTAATATTTTTTCAATTTTTGCAGAGTGCTTTTCTCAAGTATTTTATCTTGTATTGGGTTGATGTGTTTTTATTGACGTATATTTTTAAATTAACAATATTTTACAACTGTTTTCTAAGACATTAAAAGGTGGCAGATGTCACTTCTATACTTGTTAATCTACCTACTTTTATTCTATATTGTGTCATATTTTATTTAAGCATTTTTTCTTTTGGGTTTTGCTGTTATCTCCAGGTTTTATCATATAAATAATAGCAAAGTGATTATTTTAGTAAATCCTGTCTGCATTTCAGATTTTTTTCCCCTATGTTTCTATATGTGAGGTTGTAGATTAAAGAAACTAAGCCCTCGGTTCTTTAAAATAATGGCTTACAACCTAATAATATTAGTATAACCACATAGAAGAAAATTTTTGAAAAATCCTAGAACGGTGGCCTTTTTTTTTTGAGACAGAGTCCCATTATGTTGTCCTCAGTAGAGTGTGGTGGCGTCACAGCTCACGGCAACCTCAAACTCTTGGGCTTAAGCAATTCTCTTGCCTCAGCCTCTGGAGTAGCTGGGACTACAGGTACCCACCACAAGGCCCAGCTATTTTTTGGTTGCAGTTGTCATTGTTGTTTAATAGGCCTGGACCTGGCTGGAACCCGCCAGCTTGGTGTATGTGGTTGGCACCATAATCACTGTGCCATGGGCGCCGCCCTAGGAAAGTGGCCTTTAAACTGCTCTGTTGTTATCTTCTTTGGGGTTGCTACAGAGAGGAGAGAGCTGTACACAGAAAGTAACCTTTTTTCTTTCATGTTCTTTCTTATGATACCAAGTGAAGCTTTTGTTTTTGGACAGTCTTACTATGTTGCCCTCAGCAGAGTGCTGTGCTGTCATAGCTCACAGCAACCTCAAACTCCTGGGTTTAAGTGATTCTCCTGCCTCATCCTCCCAAGTAGCAGGGACTACAGGCGCCAGCCACACCACCTGGCTATTTTTTTTGTTATTGTTATTGTTTGGCAGGCCCTGGCCGGGTTCAAACCCACTAGCCCCAGTGCATGTGGCTGGCACCCTAACTACTGAGCTTCGGGTGCCGAGCTGAAGCTTTGTTTTTTTCTAATAACGAGGATGTATTTCAAAATGTCAGATTTGACAAAAAATAAAGTCAAGGTGTGTTGCCTTTTATGGCTAACGTTTCTGTTTCATTTTTAAATAAAATATAAATATTAAATTTGTTAAGCTATTTAAGACTCATTTGATCCTGAACATCACAAATAAGTATTAATTTAAGAAATAATTTAAAAGTATACATGAACCATCTGATAAAATTCAGTGTTATTGAAGAGAGACAGTAGCATTGGGGTAGTTTGAGGAACCTTTTTTAACTGAGTGAAGAATATTTTACTGACTTAACTGTCACCAAAATTGCTCTTAGAGAAAGTGTGGAAAATTTTTAGATATTGGTGAGGTATGGCAAGAAAACCATCCTACCAAGGGGCTTGGGTATCATGCGAAGACAGGGTTTCAGAAAAGAGAGACAGTGTCTGGTTTAGAGACATTATTTTGTTATTGTTAGCAACTCGCAGAAGAGTTAGGGAAGGCAGTGTACAGAGGGCCGGGGGCTGGCAGGAACCCGCAGTGTGACTCTGACCTGCATAATCCTCAGTCAAGTCTCCTATGTTCAAGTTTTATGTTGTTTTTGACTAATGAGAATGATCTTCGTTTCATGCTGGAGTTCCTGTGATGTGGAGTAGAGGCAACCCGGGATAAAGTAGCATCCAGTAAGAATGAAACTCAGCTGGTAAACACAAGTAGCAGGAGTCTTGGCCAAGGGTAAAGTTGCGTTAGGAACGTTCAGCTGAATGTGCGATTTGAGGGCATTCAAGGAAATTCTACCTGGATCTCGAGGGACAGGGAGACCCAGGTGAAGCCTTGGTTATGTGATTTTTCAAGAGCACGGCATAGGCGACACAAGCTCGTCATTGTTTGGAGCAGAGTTCCCAAAGGATGGGCTACATACACCATGCTATGTAGGGTCTCCCTGAATGCACACCAAATTTATCTCTAGAATACAAGGTTTTAGACATTTCTGGGTTAAGGTGTGATTGATCTGTTTAGCCTTCATTCCAGATAAGTTATCGGGCAATAACAGGATACCTGTCTTGCCCTTATTCATAGGTTCTAAATCTGACAGGCATTTGAACTGTGCACTTTAAAAGAAATATGGGAAAAGGCTTCTCCTGTAGCTCAGTGGGTAGGGCGCCAGTTACATACACCAAGGCTGGCGGGTTCGAACCCAGCCTGGGCCAGCTAAACACAACGAGGACAACTGCAACAACAACAACAGCAACAAAAATATAGCCCATCATTGTGGCGGGTGCCTATAGTCTCAGCTGCTTGAGAGGCTGAGGCATGAGAATCGCTTAAGCCCAAGAGTAAGAGGTTACTGTGAGCTGTGATGCCACGGCTGTCTACCCAGGGTGACCAAGTAAGACTTTGTCTAAAAAAAAAGAAATATGGGGAAGGACCAAGTGTGTAAGAGTTAAACTTATTCAGTATTGTCCCAAGTAGGAGAATGAGGACCAAAATATAAGATGCTTTTTCTTTTTATATTTTTTCTGATCACTAGAGCTGTTTAAGAACTGAAGCAGGGTTTGGTGGGGATAAAATAGAAGACAGTGAAATGGTCAGACCACAATAGTATCGATAAATGGAATATCTGTATTAGAGACATTTGTGTGTTCCATGAGTCTTAAAATTGTTGAAGTATCGAATTAGCCACTTTAAAATACCAGGGCATTGACTTTTAGGCCCTCATAGTTGTATATTCTCTAGCATTTTTTCCAAAGTTGATTTTTCTGCTATTAACTTTTGCCTTTACATAAATATAATTTCAGGGTTTTGATGTTCAGAGCCCTTTTAAACAAACAGTAGCTCTACCTTTGATGATCAAAGAAGTTACTGTTTTTTAGGTGTCTTTATCAGAATTAAATCTCTGTTCATACCAGAGAGAAGGACTCCAGACTGTGAGCCTGTTCTATAGGCGATGAGGTTTGCTGCTTTAATTGCAGCCGAGTTAATCTGTAGAATTTAACAATTACGCTGCCGTCTATCTTGAGAGTTTATAACTCCAGGATAGAATAAGCAAATAGCATAAAACACTTGTACCTGTGTGTGCTGCTCAGGATTTTATTGGTAATAAAAAAAAAAAAATGGTCACTTTTGTGCTTGGGAACAGAATCTGTTTCTAACCTTTGCTAGTAACAGGAAGTGGGAGAGGTGAAATGAGGCCTGGTTTTGTGGCTGGGCCGGAGCCCTCTGTGTTCCTGAGAGTGGTATTCGGGTTTCATGTCTGTCTAGCTTCTTGCTCCTTTGAATAGCTGGCCTTTGAAGTCCTAAAAACATAGATCGGTAATGAGCAACGTAAGTAAAGAGTAGGCAAATATTTGGAAAATTCGAGCGCTGAGAATAGCCTGTCTAGGATAATTTGGCTCAGACTGGGTTATAACCATATTTTTCCTTCGCAGCTAAATTTTAGCATGAAGTTTTACTAATATAATAATATATATATTTTTCTGTATAATAATAATAATTATAATCAAGAATTCTCAACTTCCCCTGTGTTTTTTGAGTTGTAATTATTTTTGGAGTAGCCATAACTGTTGTCTATTTAAAAGACAATCTGGCTTATGAAATGTCTTTTTTGTGTGTGATTATACATGAGTGTCAGAAGAGAGGTATCTAATATAATTTTGAGGTTGTATACTGGATCTGATACCTTTGAATAAAAATAAACCTCAACCTTTTATTCTACTGACATTAATGAGGGCACCTATTATAATATATACAGTGTTCTATTGGGGAATATTTTCTGACAGAGAACAGCCATCATTTAATAAAGATTTATTTTCACCAAAGTCAGATTCTAAAAAATGCACAGATGGACATGACCGTAGTTTAATAAAGATTTAGGTGAGTCCTAGAAAATCTTTCACCCCCCCCCAAACTATATCGTCTCCTCCTCCTTCCAAGAAGATAAAAACAGGCAATTTTTAGAAAGTGATCGCAAAGGGAAGTTATAATATAAAGATTTTTATGTATTTAGGAATATATGAATTTTAAAAGGCAATCTCAGTTATTAGCATATTTATATCCTGCTTTGAAGACAATTCTTCTAACTGTAAAGCTTATGCTTTAGTTGAGACTGTCAGAATATAACACATAGGTGGTTTTTGGAGAACATAATACTTTAATACGGATAAATTTGTTATGGCAGTTACGTTACAGGAATAGTTTAACATTGCAGTGGCGTGATACTGAACCTGGAAGCTAGAAATCACTGGAATGTATGGCCAAGGAAGCCTCGGTGGGTTTCAGTTATTTTGGGTTTTATATAGTACTAATTATAATGCCATCCTCTGCATTTAGGTCTCTGGAGAAAATGTGGACTTTCATTTATTCAAATATATTTCTATATAAGATGTTAGCAAAGCATGCCTGTGTATAAAAAATACAGAGGAATCATATACAGATTTATCATAGAGTCCTATAAATCCTTGCATCTTCTTAGATGTGGAAGTTATGAAAATAATGACAATTAGATCTATCTGTCAGGAACTCAGTTCTTCCCCCCAGCAGTCAGTCCCTCTCTGTCTCAGCCTCTCTCATCTGTTTCTCCCCAGCAGACACAATGTACACACTCATGCCTGTGCTGTCCTCTCTGTCTGGGTTAACTTCTTCCTGGAGGCTTCAATCCTGAAATGTTTCACACTACACGTACAGCTGAGATTAAAGTGTTCTTTGTAGGAGCACACTTTTCATAATGCCTTGGACTTATTTTTCTGTGGCAGAGGAAAACAACCTCATGCACCTGGAAAAACAAAGGTGTTCCTTCAAAAACAGCCTTTCAGAATCATTAATTCTGGTTTGGAAATAATTATGAAGGTTAAGAGGACTCTCATGCGTGAGGTTTGGGAACTGGCGAGTGGCTGATCTGGGCTTTACTTCTCTCTTGTTTTCATCTTTCCTGTGCCACTTGGGTTACTGTGTCTTCTCTGAAAAGTCTGATTCGCTTTGCAGCAAGGTGAGCCAGAGACAACCCTCCAGCTCCTTGTAGGCGCCGCAGGCCCAGCTGGCTGAGATGTTCTATCCCACTGCCCCAACGTGTCCCAAGGTAAGGCTACGGGTGGTGACGGTCAGACTGGAAGGTGGATTTTTTTTTGAGGGGGGGTAGAGATGTAAAAAAAGCAGATAGTACATGTAACAACCAAGTGAGGGAGAAATGACTAGGTGTGTGAGGACAGCAGTTGGGTTTGGTGCAAGAATGAAGAAATAGCAATGTCATTCAGTGAAGTGGAAGTTGGTGGGAAACGGTGGGAATTAGAAGTAGGAAGTATTGGAGTTTTGCATTTTTAGCACAATCATGAATATACTATTAGGGAAAAGAAGAGGTATTACCAAAGTAAAACTTTTAAAGGACAAATAATTTTTAGCTTGAGATTCTTAATACATTAATCATATTCTTATTACATTACAGAATAGCTATACAATAAAGGGGGTGATTTTCAGTTGTTGAAATGGTAGGAAAGGAAAAAAGGAGTGATTCATAAAGATATGAATGGGAACAAAGAGTTCTGTCCTCGAGATGGTAGGGTGCAGATAATTTACATCAGTAGACCCCTCTCCTTCCTTCCTCTTTTTCTTCCTCCTTCCCTCTTTCAATTACTTCCCTTAGATCACAAGTTTTGATCTTAGTAGTGAAATTATTCCATAAACACGGATGGATGTAAAGGAGCCCCTGTGAATTGCTGACGGCTCTGTATAAACTAAGGATCCATAATCAGCATATAGTCATGATTTTATTTTATAAAACAAATTCTATCATTGTAGATGATTGATAGAAAGTCACAGGTGAATCAACAATGATGCAGTCCTAGCCTTGAAAAACAAAAAAGAAACTGGGACGTAGCGTGGGGTAATGTTTCATACCTGCCTTATGGATAGTTTACATTGGAATTGCTAGGTCTACATGTCAGAATATTGACTTATTCGAAAATTATAGAAAAATGTAATTACATCATATTTTCCCATTATTCACACTATATAGTACACCAAACAGCTAATACAAACTTCAGTAAACATTAACAATGATTATAATAAATCCCAGAATGTCAACGACAGAATAGCCATTTTAGGGTAGTAGAGCATGACGGAATGACTGTAGGGTCCCGTCCTGAGTACTTCATCATGACAATTACATTGTGCCATGCCTGTGCACAGCACAGTAGTCACACTTCAAAGCCACGTGGGGACTTCGTCTGCTCAGGGGATTCTAGTGATGTTTTTAGTTTCACTGGTGGAATATGTAGCACTTAGTCATAGGCAAAAATGACAGTCTGTGGAATCCTATGTCATTCACTTGAAAGAACTAACAAAAGAACATGTTTTTATAGAACCTTGGATTAGGAGGATCCTAATAGGTTGCCAGAAAATTAACATATTTAGCATATTTATAGAGGTATGCGCCTGGGTTGGTGTACATGACCAGTAATGTGGTAATGCATGATTTTTGGAGTTGTCTTATCACCAGACAAGGTGGTAACTTACGTAAAGCTGGTGGGGTTATTTCCACCAGGAAATGAGTACTAAGGAAGTTTAGTGATTTTTTTTTTTTCATCACACAGTGTTTCTGGTGCTCCTGCCTCCTTCCTATCTCCCTGTGCTTTGCTTCTAAGAGAGTATTTCACTTGTTTAAAATCAAGTCTCGTTATGGCTTACTTAAAAGTTTATTTTCTTGTGCTAAGGGACTTTGTGACTTACAAGTACAAATGGACGTGCATGCATATTTGAATGAATAAATACATTCATGAAATCAATATTTAAAAAGAACTAGCCCTCAGGGTAGGCCAGACAGTATCCTCAGTGCCTTGCAGATATTAATTTTCTAATCCTTTCAACACCCCCCTCAAACATAACCTTTGTATTTAAGATCGAACATGAAGTCATCCTCAGACCTATTTCTGTGTTACTTACCCTGGTTCTATTTAGGAGAACTAAGACAAAGGTATAGAAATAAGATGATACAGTACTTTGTATCCCAAGTGTCTGGCACAGTGATTATTTCACCAACTTTTCATTAAGGATAGAGCTGCAACCTAATACAAGGTGTCCATGAAGTTAATGTTCAATTTATTGTGTTAAACTATTTTAAATTGCACACGAACTTTATGTCCACCCTGTGTGATGATTATAAGCCTCAGTTCTAGAAGTTAGACTACCTGGTTTTAAGTCCTGGCCCTGCTTCTGATTGGCTGTGTGATGTGTAAGAAATTAAATGGTGCTTCCATTTCTTCATTTGTTAAGAGCGTATGGTAATAGCACCCACTTCCTAAAATTCTAATCCAGATGAAATAATTCTTAGGAGCAATTTTAATGCCCTCAGAAAGTGGCTAGCAAAATAACAACATTAAGGAGTACCATGTGTAAGTATGTGTTTGAATTTAAGAGTTCTTCATGGGAAGAGACTAAATCCTGTCCATGAAATGGGAAGTAATTCGAATGGCAACTAGGAGAGATTTTGTGACAAAATAGAGTGGGTCATCCCACATCTCCATGTCCTTTTCCTGGGCAGCTAAACATCGGAGTTCTCTGTTACTGGAGCTGGTCGTTGCTGGCTCCAAGTCAGAAGTGGATATGAACATTTTCGGTTTAAACCTGAAAAACATCTGGAGGTTTTACTTGACGGCAAACTTAATATGAGCCAAATGTATGATGCAGCTGCTTAAAAGAAAAAAAAATCCTTAAGACTTCCTTATGTATAAATAGAAGTAAAGAGTGTCCACAGCATGGGAAGTAACATCTTTGACGTACTTCACACTGGCCAGATCACTCCTGGAATACTGTGTTCTGTCCAAGACACCATAATTTTAGGAAGGACACTGACAAACCAGTGGGCCAGAAGTCTGGAAATCATGTAAAAAATGGAGGAAATGGGACTGTGTAGCCTAGAGAAGACTAGCAGGAACGAAAAAGCACCTGTCTCCAATTATTAGTAAGACTACTAGTAAGAAAATGGACATCCTTATGTCTTGCTCTAGAAAACAGAAATAGAATCGGTATGATGAAAGTAACACATGTATTTTGACTCAATGGGGAAAATTCACAGGAATAGCTCGTTTTTCTCCTTAATTTTGAGTACCAATACTGGGCTTTGCTGCAACGTTATAGGAATTCCTCCTACACATGGTTTAAGCATAGAGTCAATTACATTGACTGAAGTGAAACTTCTATATCCTGACTGGGCTTGAGCAGCAAAGAAATTTGATGACTAGGAGATTCATTAAGATTTAAGGCTGTTAATGTCATTGCATGGATGGTTAAGTTTAGACTCTACGGCACTATTGGCTACTCCATGATAGGAAAAAAAAGAGTTCATATTATTGGTTTCCTTATTTGGTCTAGTTTTGCAATCTTCAGAAATTCTTCTACTTTAGGTTCAGGAGGTTATTAAGAAGTCTTTATATATGTGTCAGCCAAAATAGTTTGACAAGGGATTAATTGAATATTATATGGTTTGGAAATCTGATCAGAGAAGACCCACAGGGCTTTTTTTCTGATCTACCGTTGCTTTTCATCTACGAAAGGTAGAAATGTGTGTTTTTGAATTTTTTGTATGGATGGTCTTTGAGGTTTTTGCCGAAACAGGAAGCGTTCTTTGTAAGGACTGAGTGACATGGAAGTGCATGACAGGGAAATGTCAGGGAAGGTAGGTCTGGCTCTGCTTCTGAGCAGGGGACCCAGTGCCCAGAGTGCATGAAGCCAACACGAGGGCATCAGCTTGTGAAAGAATTAAATTTATTTATTGCAAGTTGACTGGCAAGGGGACAGGAGGCAAAGCTCAAATCTGTCTCTTTAATCTGAGCTTTGGGGCAAGTTTTATGGGTTCGGGAGGACAGGTTGGTCCGTGGAAGGACTGGCAGGGCATGCTTGATTGGAAGGACTTCAAACAAGACTATTTATGGTTAGGCCTGGATAGGGGTCTTATCACCGGCATTCCTAGACAGCAGATCTCCTTGCTTTTCAAAGTATTCCAGCATTCGGGCTCTGTACATGTCTTGATCTGTTTTGGTTTTGTTGGAGAAGTGGGCATGCAAGACTTGTTCTGGGAGAAGTACTTGAGGTTGAAGTCTTCTGCACGTGCTCCAGTTGCATAACTTGCAACCTTGGCTCCTATAAAATAATTCAACATCTTAGTAGCAGGATAGGGCCAATGAGAACAGATCTGGGGGTTCGAATGTGGACTTGGAAACTGACGTGTTTTATAGATACGTATCTGCGTTGGTGTTTCATTCTTGTGTCTTCGAATACACTCTTCATATGGTTAGGTATGTGCTAGATCTTAGAATTCATTGAAATTCATCTTGTCAGAATATCAGCTTTTATTGAATTATTGTTATCCAGTTTCAGATTTAGCTTCTGTCTGACATTGGCAGTCTTAGTTTTCTTCATGAAATAATAAAATGGACTTCACAATTTTAAATCTTTTCATGGTATAGGTCATTTAATTTCATTTAGTAATTTCAATCTCATAATGTATGTATTTCCACCCAGGATAGTCTGTGTAAAACGAAAGATTATATAAATCCAGAATTTAAAAAGGCACATTCTTTTTTTTTTTTATTAAGAGGGTTTGATAATGAGTTTTTTATAATCTGGAAAGCATTGTAATCATCCCAAGTCATGCAAATCAGTAGTGAATTTCTCACCCTTCCTTGGAAGAAAAGTGTCTACTTCCTAGGAATCATTTCTGTGCATCCACTTACGTGGTTTAAATCATAACCTCAAGCACTATAATCTCAGATGTTGAAATCCTGAAAATATTATTCTGGAATATACTAAAGAACTTTTTAAAAGATAATGTATTTACATTTGTAAAAGGGAATTTGAGACATTTAACAACATGACAGAACACTTCATAGGTCCATTGGTGAATAAATGTTAAATTAGGCAATAGCATAGATATATTTGCAAGCATAAACACGCGAGTATATTAATGACAACTGCTCACATAGAACATTTATGGGCAGATGAACCATATTTGTCAAGAAATATGTCAAAAAATAAATGCTTCTCACTGTGATTGGTAATCGTGTGCCCCCAGCCTTGTAACTGCGGTAAGCTGAACTTCTGTGACAGATGGCCCAAGTCTTTTGATGTGATTGATCAAACCCTGCAGTGGGTCACCCCCACATATGCAGTTGCCTGAAGAGTCAAGATCTTGAGAAATTTTATTTTTTACAAATGTAGATTATAAACAGGACACCTCTTTATTAAGAAAGTTTGAATGTTTTTATGTACACCCATGATGCTTATAAAAGTCAATGTTGTGATAATGCACTTTCACAAATTCAGATATTTTAAAGCACTATGACTCTCTACAGAATTTCTATCTCCAGTGTTGGAAATGCTGCGAAGATGCCTTATCTAGTGCAGCAAATTGCTTTACTGTGTTTCTAGATACTCCTGAATCCAGTGGAGTTGACACTTAAAATAACGTATCCCTAGCACTTGGCAGCCAAATGCATCCTCTTACTCTATTATTATTGTTTTTTTTTTTTTTTTTTTTTTTTTTGCAGTTCTTGGCCAGGGCTGGGTTTGAACCCACCACCTCCAGTATGTGGGGCCAGTGCCCTACTCCTTTGTGCCACAGGTGCCGCCCCATATGCGTGCTCTTAAACCAAACTTAATTTCAAAATATAGCCAGTAACAAGAATAGTTCTACCTAACGTGGTACAACTATCTTGCCATCGTGATTTCAGGACTTTAGACGTTAGAAATTTTGATTTTTGGAGTTAACAACATTCAGGATTGTGGCGTTCAGGACTGTTAGCTTTTGGGATTGTGATCCAGACCTGTCAAAGGGCACAATAAAAGGGAGTTAAATGACTAAATGGGTGTATGTGTGCATATATATATATATATATATATATTTTTTTTTTACTTTCCAGTTTTTGGCTAGGGCCAAGTTTGAACCCGCCACTTCCAGCATATGGGGCCGGTGCCCTACTCCTTTGAGCCACAGGTGCCGTCCCATGCCTAAAATATTTTTTTAAAAGAGAAACTTGTTGGGTGGCGCCTGTGGCTCGAAAGAGTAGGGCACCGGCCCCATAAGCCGGAGGTGGCGGGTTCAAACCCAGCTCTGGCCAAAAACTGCAAAAAAATAAAAAAAAATAACCCCACTTGTAAAATGAAAAAAATATTAGGCAAATATTGTAACTGGGACTTGTGGAAAATGTTGACTATAGATGTCATTGATGTTATTAACTTTCCCTTTCCTCATCTCTTAGGATTCTACCACACTGAATGCTTCCTGGGGATCTCTGAGGAAAGTGACATTAGTTGGTAGTATAAATATGTAGAGATTTGGAGTATTATGGAGTTCTATTGCTTAGTGCTGGCATTGATAAATATAGGTCAGGCAGGTAGCACAGACAGGTTTGATTTCTGATTTCTTTCTCTTTTCTTCAGTTACCTTTTTTGGCTGTGGTCTTCTCAACATTTCCCTCAAATTGTGTCCTGGCAGAGTGCTGTGAATTACAGTCCTTTAATAAATGGTTCCAAATTAGAATAAGGGTATGGGCCTTCTGAAATGAAGACCATCCTGGAAGGTGAGGCTGTCCAGATGTGAAGATTATGTTGGTCACATCCGAATTTGTGACGTTCTAGTGATGTGCTCATAAATCCAGAGCAGTTTTCACACAACCACTCCTGGGAGGGGGGAACTTGATCCTCAGAAATACATGGGCTCTTTGAAACAAAGAGGTCACTATCAGTGAAGGATGACTTCATGGAGCACCTGTTACATTCGGAACATGTTGGAAGGGAAGGATTATAGAAGAGAAAGTTGGTATGGATGGATTTGGCCGTTAGGAAGAGCCTGTTTACTTTTGTGTAGTTCTTGTTGGTGTTTTGGTTTTTATCTCCATTATTGCAGTTTTCTTTCAAATAACTAAACATCAGAGGCATGTTGCCTGTATCCTGGATGCCGATTCTCATTTTGACATCCCCTCAGCACTCAAATGCCAACATTTTGCTGTACAGTTGTAAGCTGGAACTCCGAAATGCCCGAATGTTGTTAAAATTTATTTGTGTACATTGTCAAAGTAACCTTCCTTTGAGTTCTCAGTTTTATGAGAACCATAGTTAAGCCCTTTTTCCATGACTTATAGCATGTGGTATTTAACCGTTTGCTAGTGTCGCTTTTTTAAGTAAATATATTTGTACAAAGGCATTTCAAGAGAACAGTGTGCTTAATCAGAGAACCTCCTCCAAGGTGACTCTACTGCGTAGACCTGGTTTAAAGGCAAAAACATATATGACTTAGCACATCGTCCCACTGTCTTTCAAAGTTCATCAACATGTGTGACCTTTGGGAAAGAATAAACATTTAAAAATTTTTGTAGGCAAAATGACCTTTTCGACTTTTCATCTCTTTACCCCTAACAGAAGAGAATCGAATCAATTGGCTTTACAGTCAACGAGTATCGACCCTGCACTTTTACAAATCAACTCTTGCGTGTGGTTTGAAACAACAATCAAACGTAATTCTAGGATTGGCATTTTCTGACCTAATAGAATAGGAATTGCTTTCCATACGTTGTGCCTTTGTGTCATTGTTCATTTTTTAAATAATCTACTGAATTTCTCACATCTTTTACCTTAGCCAGAGTATCACGAAGAGAGGGCATCTAGCATTTTTTATTCCGTTAGCCCTGTGACGACAAATTCCGACTCATATTGGAATGCATATCATTATTCTAATCACGTCTTCTTAGCACAGTTGCGGGAAGTGTTAGGCACCTTAGCGGAATCATAAACACAGCTGCAAACGTTTAGAGGGTGATTAGACATGTCATTTGTGAATCAGATATGTTTGTCAAAGAGTAGTTGGGAGACTTGCTCCAAAACATACAGCTAGTCAGTGGCCCAGTCGTGGTCCTTGCCCACGTTTTCTGGTATTGTGGTCTAAGGCTCTTCCCAGAAAATCAGGTGATCGAACCCTGTGTGCAATAATGAAATAAATTTGCGAACTCTGATCTTTTCAGCCATAAAATGTCTATAAAACAAGCATTTCAAAACTTGAAGGGAGGAATTTAGTGACTGAAGTGCCCCAGGGTAACACTTGTGTTTGTTCTTACGTGAACAGTGACAAGATGGTAGTATGGCTAGAGAATGGGGTTTCGTGTCGTCCTTGGATCTAGATGGAACTGGAATCAACCCTGCCCTGCTATTTACTAGAACTGTGACCTTGAGCAAGTTACTTAAGCTTCCCCAATTCGAGTTTCTTTTCCTATAAAAGGTAAAATGATTAAAATACCATTATTGCAATGTTTGGGTGAGAATTTGAGATGTGTATAAAATGCCCACCATGATACCTAGTGCATGATTTTTAAATTGTGAAAAGTGACACCAACAACAACTTCTCCTGAAAGTGTAAAAGAAAGTGGTCATTTAAGTCATTTCAGTGTTTTCAGTCCTTTGTTAAAGTTGTGCTAATATGGTACAATAACGTTATCCTAGGCATACACCATATAATCAGAACTCCATAGACAATTTCTTCGTCTATTATCTGTTTATCTTTAAGTAGGGAGTAACGTTTACTGTCAAGAAAATCAAACATAAGAATTACTAAAATGTTTAAGAGAAGTGACAGTACAATTCATTTTGAAATTTGAAATTCAAATTTCTTGGTATTCTTAAGAATCTCTTTTTTCCCCCCAAATGGAAAATGTTTATGTTATATTTAAGAAGCTGATATTTTGCTTAAATATCAGTCAAATGTCTTCCATAAAAGGCGTACTGATTGCCTTTGACGATGATGGAGTATTTAGTCTTTAGCAGTAAGTCTGATTTTAAGGCTTGGAAAGCAGAACATGATTAAGTCCTTTCAAATATGGAAGCTTAAAAAAAAAACAACTAGCTTAAGAATTTGTTTTCTGGATGTTCAAGTATTTCACACAGTATGAACTACTTAATAGTATACGAGAAAATTAGAAAATATAGAAATAATGATTTCTAGATTTTTAGATTTAAACTACTCATCCCTCCAATCTCGGCATCATTCTAGGATAATGTCATCTTGGGCAGTTGGCTGCACCATCTTCCATAGTTTAAAAAGGACTGAAAGCTGCCAGGAAACTCAGGGTGCACCCAGGTGTTCTAAAGGCTGAGCGAGTTACAGTGCTGTTTTCATGTGAACAGGTGGCCCCGTGGTTTCCCCGTGTCTAGGTTCTAACAAAGGTTAGTATGCACAGATGGCTTTTGGCCAGGAAGGGATGTGGTGATCTACAGGTGCTGACGCAAGATCTCAGAGGCGTGAAGTATTCTACGGCCTACGTTCATATTCTTGGGTCACTTGCATTTTCTGCCCGTGGTTTCTCTGAATACTGTATGCCCTGAAACTAATGTTCCCTGTAGCTCCCTCTAATGGGCCCGGCAGATGTTACAGTCCTGGAAATTTCCATGTCTGCCTCAGAGATAAACTCTAACAGGGCCTGTAATTGAAAGTATAGTTCACTACCAAGCAGTCTTCACCTCTACTTTTATTTCTTCTTTATGAAAATAACACACTATCTGAACAAGAGCAGGAAACCCTCATGCATTTTAATTTAAAGGATTGTAATAATGCAGGAGGATTTTTTTTTTTTTTTTTTTTTGCAGTTTTGGCTGGGGCTGGGTTTGAACCCACCACCTCCATGATATGGAGCTGGCGCCCTACTCCTTTGAGCCACAATTGCCACCCAATGCAGGAGGATGTTTGACCCCTTATTTTTCCTGATGCTGGGGAAGTTAGCCGAGCGTAAACCTCTTACTGATATAATTTGGTTCACCGATTACCTTAAGCATATATTCTGAAAAACGGCTTCAAAATATATAAAGTAGCAGAAGACAATTTAGATGATGATATTCATACCAATGAGCCTTAAAAAAAGAGAACAAAGTTGGAAACCTTTATTACTAATGTTTAAATGCTGCACTGAGAAGATTGGTTTCCTTCGTGTTTATTTCTGCCTCTCCCAATACATCAGCATTTACATACACGTAGAGATTCCTGCAAAAATGTCTGTATTCAGTGAAACTTTAATGCAACAAATGAAATGTTTCATTCTGTTCTTCTCTGTGGGGTGGATGCCTCTGCCGGGGAGAAAGGAAACACAGTTCTTGGTGGAGCAAATTTACAAACTATATTCTTTAGAGGGAGATTTGTTTTAACTTAGGTTTTGCTGGTATTAATAACTTGACATAACTTGATAAAGGAGGTTATGTAAACATTATGCCCTAAATGAAGCCGGGGTATTCTAACCCATTTTTCTTTAGTCTGAAGGAAAGTTGTCCATTTTATTGTGGAGGTGAATTACCCAACTTTTCAATTCCTTGTTTTGGGGGCAGGGTGCATTATGTTTACTACTGGAGAGCAAAAGTAAAGCATTATGCTGGAAGGAAGGTCTAGAAAATCAGGGAAGTGAGCAAAGTTGAAATGGGCTACTGTATAGAAATTTAGCATTTTATTCAATAAGACTCTATTTGGCTGGGAATCATTGCCTGGTGTTTATATAAGCAGAAGCTGCTGCCTGCGTCCCTGGGCAGTTCCATTTCCTACTTTTAGTGTATATAAGTAGAAAGGGGGCGTTGTAGTAACCAGGACGTTTGGCTTCTTTCTACTGTTGGTCTGCTGTTACATGGAATGGTTTAAGGTCGGTGTAAAAACTACCTTAAATCCATGTTCAGAGTGGGGCTGTAGATGTCTGACTCCTTAGGTCCAGGCAAGGTACAATTGCTGCTGTAATATTTCAACATTCTGGTATGTTAGAAGATTGCTTTTTCAAATAAATCCCTATTCTACCCTTCTAGTTCCAAGAGAGTAACACCCCCTCCTGATTGTCTTTAACTGCTTAGTCTCATGACTGTTGTGAAAATTTGCACATTTGTTTGCCATTCTATCATTATGTCAGAGACACTGGATTATATCTTTTGAACCTCAAAGATACAGAGTAAGATGAGGTGGTAGGGAGCATGAATGAACCAAAAACAACAAAAGAAGTTTTGTGTATTTTAATTTCTGAGAAGTTTCTCTGCGAAGCTTTATAAGATGATTTTGCAGCGTTGTTCAATGAAATGTTATTCTGGCCTGTAGGTTCATGTGAGGAAAAAAAAATTCTTAAAAAAAAGCGTTCTCATCTCTCGTGTGAGAGGATGAATATATGGTACATAAGGTATATGATGCTAGAGAAAAACGATTTTACTAACGCTGTGACCTTAGAGTCATTTACATAGCTGCCTTTCTAAGTTTCTTATGTTTAAGATGGGGACATTTAAGTTGCTGTGAAGATTAAATTAAATCGAAAGGTTTAAGTATTAGGACATTGTGCCCGTCAAACAATGACTGATTAGCAACAAGCAAAGTACCTCACACATGGCACACAGTCATTCCAATGCCATTTAGACACACCTATAGCTATACTATGTCTACATTTTCCGTAGTATTAGATTATATTTTAATTCCTTGAAATTTAATTTGAAAAACAAATAACAAGTCAACGATGACCTATGTGCCTTATGTTCTCAGTTATGTGTAAACCTTTTAAAAGAAAATGTGTGCAATGAATACATTAGTTCAATAACACATTTTCCGATTGCTGCGGGGTTTCTGTTCATTGAGAACAAAAGCAAAGTTTTAAAACAAATGAGATCAAGTGACCTAGTCACCAGACTTCAAGTATTAACTTATGGGCACTTTTAAAACACATAGTTGGTTAGCAGCATGATATTTTTTTTCCTCAACTCTTTTGCGAAAAGCAGTGTTGCTATACCAATGACGATGACACATTTGACCTAGAAAAGATGTTTTTATTTACAGATGAAAAAGCAAAGGCCTACAGTGGTTGAATGACTTGCTCAAAATTACAGAGAAGTGGCTCTATCTGATTACCCAGCTCACCAGACATGGAGGACTCTTTTCTATGATAAAAAGGCAAATAAATTACTCCCTAAAATTATTGAATTCTCATTATGCTTCTAGGATTATATGAGATGCTAGAAAATTTATTAAAGAAAAAGGGAGAAGGGGAAATGGAGAGGTACTAGTCAAAAGGTATAAAGATTTGGTTATCCAAGATGAATAAGCCCTAAATATCTACTGTGCAGTATATGGTCTACAGTTTACATGTCATATTATATACTTAACGTTTTTTTCCTAAGCAAGCGTATCTTATATTAAGTGTTCTTATTGCAGAGGATAGTAAACAGAGTGGGGGGGAACCTTTTAGAGATGATGGGTGGGTTTTTGGCAGGAGTGGAGAACCCATGACCTTCAGCTCATGGGCAGCTTTCTAGGTCTGTAAGTGCAGCCTTTTGACTGAATCTAAATTTTACAGGTCAAATCCTTTCATTTTTATTAATACATTTTTTTCGTCTTTTTGAAATGAACATATTTAAAATACCAAAGAATAGAATAAAATTCAAGAGAATAATCCTCCCAGATTGACTAACACAATCAGAACATTAGTAAGCGATAGGGCTGAATTGATGACTGCTACACTCAGGATTTAGCTCTAACGTGCCCCATCTGACTGGCACCACTGCTGCATGAGGGTAATTGGTGAGAGTTCATGAGGGTTGAGTTTGCCACTCTGTTATCAGCTTTGTTTGTGAATAGCTGCACATCTGGACAGTATTTTTTAATTATCTGCTCAACAGCCCATCATGTCAAGACCAAGAACATGATGAAGAAAACAATTTTTTAAATGATAAATAGGAATTTCTAGCACTCTGGGAGGCCAAGGTGTGTGGACTGCTTGAGCTCATGAGATGGAGAGCAGCCTGAGCGAAAAGTGAGACTCCCTCTGTACTAAAATGAGAAAAAAACTGAGGCAAGAGGATTGCTTGAGCCCAAGAGTTGGAGATTGCTGTGAGCTATGATGATGCCATGGCTCTCTACCCAGGGCAACAGTTTGAGACTCTGTCTCAAAAAAAAAAAAAAAAAAAGAAGGGAATGTCAGTGTTATCTTGTTTCTGCTAAAGATAAGATGATTTGCTTGCTTTGTGATACTGCCATGTCAACTTAAAGAAATTCATGCTTGTCAGTGTTATAACACTCAGAAGGACACAAATATTTTAGGTTGGAGAGGCAAGAAAAGGGTGTATTGCAGAAAGTAAAAGATGAGAAACAGAAACCAAGACAACTCTTTCAAGCACCAATAAGAGCTGCAAATAGGGCAGCTCCTGTGGCTCAAAGGAGTAGGGCGCTGGCCCTGTATGCTGGAGGTGGCAGGTTCAAACCCAGCCCCGCCAAAAAGAGCTGCAAATAATACCACTGAAGCAACTTATAAAGGAGTTTATATACTCAGGGTGGGGGAGCCATTCAGTGATGTGGAAATTGAGAAGAAAATACTGTTGAAGTTGTAGGAGACCCTAGTGATGTTTCAGAGGACAAACACCTGCCTCTGTCAAGCAGAACCATAACTGACCAGCAGCATGAGTTAGCTTTCAAGTTAATCAAACAACTTCACGCAATCCTTCAACAGGAAAATGGATGTTAACTCAATTGCTTTGGAGGAACCAACTGATACTACTGACTCAGCACAGGTTTTATTCTTCTTTTGAGTCATAATAGAAGATTTTCTTTGCTACAAAGAATTACTCTTACTTGCTTTGGACACTCTTGCAATTAGAACATGGGGAACAGATACCTTTGATAACCTTCAAGATACAGATCATGAAATTGAACTTAATTTGGTAAGTTTAGTGAGTGTATGCACAGACGGTGTGCCTTCCATGATGAAAACCATGAAACGTTTATTGCACAGATTAAAAAAAATTAACAGATGTGCATGCTTTCATTTCTTTTCATTTGGTACGCATCAGCAAAATCTGTGTGCTAAAGCTACTATGTTTAAGTGAGACTTTACGACAAGTTATAAGCATTGTTACCTATATCTGCACAAGTGCAGCATGGATGGCATCATCAGTTGCATAACATGATAAAGTTAAATGGATGAAGTATTTAGTGTGGACTTGCTGTTTATTATTCCAAATACATTGGCCATTGCAGGGACAGGTGTTCACCAAAATTTTCTCTGTGAGAACAGACAGTTAAATTTTATGAAGAATAGAATCATCAATTATTGAAAGAAGATATCCATAGGAATGTAGCATTTCTTTGAGATATCATGTCAAATCAAAACTTTAATATTTCTTTGTAAGGTAAAACTTAGTTTATATATATGTGGCAAAAAAAATTCAAGCATTTTGAAAGAAACTATCTTTTTCCAAAACACTTTTTTTTTGTTGAGGCAGAGTCTCACTATGTCACCCTTAGTAGAGTGCTATGGCTTCACAGCTTATAGCAACCTTAAACTCTTGGGTGTGATTCTCTTGCCTCAGCCTCCTGAGTAGCTGGGAATATAAGTGCCTGCCACAACGCCCAGCTATTTTTTGGTTGCACTTGTTGTTGTTTAGCAGGCCCCAGCTGGGCTCAAACCCACTACCTTCAGTGTAGGTGGCTGGCACCCTACTCACTGAGCTATGGGTGCCAAGCCCAAAACACTTCTTTAAAAGGAAATTTTGGCTGAATATTTTTCCCAGTTGTGAAATGTTGTGATGAGCTGAATAATATATGCAACTCATTTGAAGAGTGTGTAGCTGTTCTAGACCTATTGATTGGGGAGGATAATGAAAGGTTCACTGACTTTGAGAATCATGCCATCTCCCTCAAATCAGCATTTCAGCCTCAGCTAGTTGAGATCACCAAGTCACCTAAAGAACTGTGGATGGAATTGATTGGGCTCTCAGTAGATGACATTGTAAAGTCATTGTTTGGGGATAACAAAGATCCAGTTGAACTATGGAAAACCCAATAGAATGCCCATGTCTCGGCAACATGCCAGAACAATGCTTGCTTGCTTCTCAACCACTTGTTACTGTAATCTCCATTCTCTTCCTTAACCCAAAGGAGACCTCTTGAAGGTCACAAATGACTGATCCAGTTAGAGGATCACCTGAAACTGTACCTCCCTGCTGGAACCAAATATTCAAATGATTTCCAACAAGTGCAGACACAGCAAAGCCATTAAAAGGTTAGTTAACTATAAAACTAACAAATAGTTTTCATTGTTGTCAATTGTTAAGTACTTAGTAGTTAGGTTTTTACAAAATGATATTCATTTTTAAGTATATCTAATTGAAGTTCCTTAAATGTGGCCTTATTTGATGACAGCTAAATTAAGGGGGTCTTTCAACATGTAAAGATTTCACCACCCCCCCAGGCTTATGGCATACATTGTAGTTTCTTGAGTACGTACTTATTTCCAAACTCATTTTGTTGTCTACATTAAATATGTGCAATATGATGTATGTCAGTCATACCTCAAAAAGTTGGACCAAAAATAAAGGAAGAGCTTCAGTTATTTTTCAGTTCCCTTTTTCCATATTTTCATCAAAATTCAAAGTTAAGTTTATTTAACTTTTAATGCATTTTTTTAAAACCTGCATTATGTTTCAATCGAAAAATCCAACTCAGTGTCATGGCATTTATTAGATAAAATTGTTGTTGAAACTTAGGTGGATGATTATTAAGTAATAAAAGTGTATCTGTTAGTCAGCTTTTGTGCAGCTGGAGCGGAAAACCCAACTGAAAATGGTATCCACGATCATAACAAAAAGTATGTTGTCTCACAAATGGAAGTCTAAAAGGACTCCGAATGAGTTCCTCAAAGAGTCTGGCTCTGTTTTCCCTAAACTTTCCTTGATTTTACCTTCTACCAGGGAGAAGCCATAAAACCCATATGCCTCTGGGGCTCACATCAAGCATAGGAATGAATAGATAAGGGGTGGGGCACAATTCCCCAGCAGCCTCCAGAAATCCTCCCACTATTAGCCTTGATAACTTTTTCTGAACTATTTCCTGCAAAAGGGCAATGGGATCCATGACCAAACTGACCTTTGGTGGGACAGAGCAGATCTGTAACGCTGGGTCACATGGGAGAATTTCCATTAAAATTCTGTGAAGGCTTTGAATTTGTTTTCTGTATTGTGCCTTCTGTGCCCCTCTTCCTTCATGCCAGGGTAGGGCCAGAGGCTGTTTGGAAGCAAATGAGTTTAGAGAGTTTTCTGCTAGTTTTTAGTAACTCCGAGACCTGGTACAGACCATGGTCATACAGATGCAAATGATCCTTGTTCCTAGAGGAAGTGTAGTCCAGCGCCAGGGACAAGTAAAGCAAATACATATAAAATTATATGACATCTGTGAAAGAGAGGTGCATGGTTGGTGCTATGGAAAACCTGTAAGAGACTTCCTGCATGAAATGCTGATTGCGCAAAGATCTAAAGGAAAAATTAAAAATTAAGCTCTCATGATACCATGAAGAGTAGCATGAAATAAATGTGAGTCAGTGGCTATCCTTTTCTTATTTGAGTCATTATGGTATCTGTAGAGAGTGGGATTTATTACAGTGGGATTATGTTTTTCATAGACTAAAGAGTAACTTCTAGATAGTTTGTAAAGAGCAAAATGTCTCTTGTTATCCATTTAAAACACTTTTAATTCCTATGAATATGAAAAAGAATTCACATATAAAGAAAGCAACAACAGGTTGGCGTTTAAACACATTTTAGCACTTATTACATTATTTATTGTTATAATAAGACTGCAGTTATTCATTTGGTTTAAAAGATATTTACGGGCCAACCATGGTGGCTCACACCTCTAATCCTAGCACTTTAGGAGGCTGAGGTGGGTGGATTGCCTGAGCTTAGGTGTTTGAGACCAGCTTAAGCAAAAGCGAGACCCCATCTCTTAAAAAAA
>NW_003852452.1:981880-987016 GCF_000181295.1 Otolemur garnettii
AACCAAAACTGCAAAAAAAAAAAAAAAAAAAAAATAGAGTTTCTCTTTGAGAATAGCAGGAGAGAGAGAACATCTCATTCCTCACTCTGTATGTTAGGGAATCCTGCTGCGTTCCTTGTTACTGTGTAGTCACTGTGGGATTCTCCATAAATGGTGGAGCATTTTCATCTAATTGTGAACACTGATGATTTGTGAGTAACTTTTGTGTTCAGGTTGATTAAAAGTATCACTGCTGTTGTTCAACTCTTGAGAATCTCCTTTCTCCTATTTAGCTGTATGTAATCCAGCAGAATTTAGGTTTACCCTTCCAGATTAAAAAATCATTTAGAGTACAGTATGTACTGAAATAATGAACCCCAAACAACCCCGAATGACAATGGCATTCCTTTCTTCCCCCCTCCCCCCCACCAACAAATGGTGAAATAGTAGCATAACAGTATCAAGCAAATTGGGGAGGTAGGAGGATGGGTGATGTGTAAGGCACTATTAAAATGGACACACTCTGCACTTGGGGGAGGTCACAAAATTGGAGTGTGATTCTTGGATCTGACTCCAACCAGTTAGAAGACCATGAGTAAGTTGCTTACGTCGATCAATCTGTTTTCCCCTTTCCAGAGTGATAATTCTGACTGCTCTGCTTAGCTTCTAATTATCGTAAGCATCATGTGAGAAATGTACCGGTGGTTTTCCTTGGTAGTACAGTCACAGAGCTAGAAACATTCAAATTTTAGTCTACACATGTGTACTATTCTTTGTACCATATAGTCAAATCTGGGCAAGGAAGTTAAATAAGGGAAACTGGACTTTATTCTCCCCACCCCACTTCCTTTTTTGGCATTTCTTGTATCAAATGGGCAAGATTAAAATTTTGATGGATGAGGAATCTTTGTAGTATTCTGCAAATTAAATAACATAGGTAAATGAGGTAGAAGAGCCTGTTGCCACTCAAAGGCAGGTTCATGGGTCAACAACAGGACATTAGCTGGGGGCCACTAGGAACGCAGACTCTCGGGGCCTACTCCAGACTAGCAAATTGAAATCTACATGTTAACAAAATCGCCTGCCTCTCTCATCATTTACAAACTTTTGTAAGCACCGGGGTTGATTATTTCTAAAACTAAAGACTCTTACAGCTTCAATGACAGCAGCTGCTGGATGTTTTAGCACCACCTGGAAGAATGTATGTATGTGTGTATGTGTGTGTGTGTGTGTGTGTGTGTGTGTGTGTGTATGGGGGGGGGTGTGACTGAAAAAACAAGCTGTTTTCTGTTCCCAAGGAACCATTTTAGGGGTGAAAGGTTCATATTCCATTATCAGTCCCCTGAGCCCACCAGTGTTCAGAAATGTTTTTTTCCCAAGACTTTTATGGCACTTAAGTCAGACTTTTCATATTGGAATAACAGACCAAAAATGACTGACAGTTATAGTGTCTGGGATTAAGGGGGGAAATATTTAGTCAGAGGAACAGGGAATTTATCAAGAGACATGTATGATTTCATCTGCAGGACTCTGGTTTCTGGTCACCTTTGCTCTTGGGGGACAGTGATTGAAAGCTGCCTTATTGTGCCTGGTCCAAGTTCCAAGTGACATACATTCTCAGGGGATTAGGGCGTTTTATAAAATATATCATATTCTTTGTCTCTTGTGGAAGAGAATTGAGACCAAGAGAGGCCTAAACTCTTAATAACGATTACATGCATATTTGAAAACTGGAACTAGTTCCTCAGTGACCTAAATCTTTTCTAATAATTACAAGTTAGCCCTCACTTCCAGCCCAAGACTTCCAGTCTTGGCCCAGTTTAGAATTAACTAATATGGAACTAGCCATCCCTTCAGAAGAGTTCTTTCCTTTGCAGGATAATAGAGCTAAATTTTAACCATACCTCTTATGATTATTATAATAATCAGACCTCCTATGAATTTTCCCTCTTTTCTTTGCCTCCTGTGTGGAGGCCTGGATAAAATTTAAGATTGTTTTCTGAGGCTAATTCTGTCTGATTCCTTCAAGTTTTGACTGCGCACCTGGACTGTGCTACTAAAAAAAGTTCAGAGTGTCGGATGACACAAAATAAATCAGATTTGAGGCCCAGAGATGAATAGATGGCTCATGACAAAATTTCAAGCCTTGTTTTTCCAATTTTGCTACAAATTGGTAGCAATACTTTTTTGCAGTCAGCATTTGAGAACTGATGTTACACTCAGCTCAGGCTTCATTCACTTATTTAACAAATATTAATGACATCTCTATATATGCTAGATGCTGGAGCTAGAGTGGAGTGGAGCTTACATTGTGTCCTGGCAGACATCCCTTTGAGCCCGTAGCTCAAATGTTTGAAATGAACTCAATTGAGGGTTAGTTGCTCATATTAAATCCTTTTCCCCCAATTTTAACTAACCCTTCCCCTTTTTTGGCAAGGAAAAAGGACTGTGTTTTCCTGAAGAGACTATTAAAGTAGGAAATCATTTTGTTAAAATTTTCTTAAAAAGCAGACCCATGAAAGGCTAGCACCAATGTTAAAACTTTCCTTGGGGTATCCTATAGATAATTCGATGTAGCAAAGACATCTTCCTATTCTTGGATTCATTCACTTTCTCCAAAATTCCACAATTTCTCTTTTAAGGAGGCTCCTAAGCACCACAGGTGTTCAGCCTCCTTAAATTTTAAATTTATCTTCGGCACAAGCAACCTTTCGGTGTTTACTATAAGGTCTTAACCACATAGTAATTCCTCCCTTAAAGAAGTCTGGTGTATATAATGTTAAGGCAGAGTTGTCATAGCCGTTCTGCTGTGTCTGAAGCCAAATGCATTTCTCAGCATTCCAAGGTTAAGTGAATACACAGAAGTAATTATTTTCAGATGTTGACATTGCATTTAGCGACTTAGTACTATGAGAAAATATGGTTCAAAAGCTATTCATCTAGAAAGTAATGCAAAGTAAGTAGGGAAAATACGACATGCATTCAAAGCCAGACTATAATATAGAGAAGTTGGAGTGATATAGCTTTCGGTCATATCTTCATCACGTAGCATAGAGCCTGTGCTACTTTGTAAGTGAGGCTGTTTCCTGGGATGAAACTCAAGTCCGGAGATGGGCTTTGCTTCCACTCCAAAAACTGCTTCTAATCATGAAGCCAGACCTGTGATTCTTGGCATCTGTTGTCACTTTCTGTGTTCTGTCCTTAAGTCAGTTTCAAATGTTAAAAAATAGAGATCTTCACTTAATTTTAAAAAGATTGTCTGAAAAGTGACAACAGGACTTTTGAAAGCCCTTATCTTTGGAAGAAAGGAAACAAGGCCAGTAAGAAGGTTTAATTGTTGGAGACGCCGACACTCACCTGGAAAAGTCCTCTACAATATTTTTGTCCTAAGATTCATATATGACACGCAATAGGAATTTTGTCTCTTTTTATTGGCTTATCTTCCAGTGAACGTATAGAAAGGAGAAACATGAATGAACTTTTATTCTCACAGTCGTGATTCTTTATATTCATGAAGTGGATAATTATTATCTCTTCACAGTCTTTAAATTGCTATAGTAACATTTGAAGAAAACAAAATGAAAACTCCATTTGATGTAGGAATTATTGCGCTTGAAAAACATTCAGATCACTGAGTATTGCTGACTAATTCTCTTATAAGACAAAATATTTTGATTTTACTCTATTGGTCATGTGGTGGGCAAAGGGGACATCTGCTGATTTTTTTTTTTAATACGTATTTCTCTCTTTACCTGTAGCCTTGTGGTGCATAATTCAAAATGTTAAGTACCAGAAATTTATTGTATTGTTTAACTGTCTGTTTCTTATTATAACTTTAAAAAGAAAATGGGACACCCTCCCCCCCTTCCCCACCCCAGAGACAGATTTTCCATGACAGAATAGTTTTAAACATCAGGATGTTGCATAAGTCCGTCTGGAAAAAATAGGAACAGACAGCTCGCAAGCAGTGAGTACCCAGTAGAGTTTGCTTTGGTGACAGTGTTGTTCAGTTAAAGGAACTATCCGTGATAATACCTATTTTGATATACTTTCAACATTAGTCATTGTTTTGCTTACCCTTTTTTTCTGATTGTTTTTTATTTGGGCACTGTATAAAAATAAGGAAATTTTAAAGTCATTGTCAGGTGTAAGATCCAAAGGAATCTAAATTTGGAGTCTGATAAATAGGAGGAAACCAGTGCAAAGGACATTGGAAAGAATTAGCGATTTTGTTGAGGTGTGAAAAGGTAAAATGATATGTTCTGTCTAAGACACGAACATGCTTTGGGTTTTACAAGGATTAAATTAGCATTTAATTTTTAAGTTTTGGCCTCCAGAAGAATTAAAGTACTTTATAAGGGAAAACAAGTTGTTGGGATAGATGTATGATCCCGTGGGTTGCTTACAGGTAAAGGTTAAAGGTCAAAGCCTACTTCCAAAACGTTGCTGTCAGGATGGTAAGCAAGAACTATTCTTTTTATTATTATTATTTTTTATTAAATCATAGCTGTGTACATCAATGCAATCATGGGGTACAATGTGCTGATTTTATATACAATTTGAAATATTTTCATCAAATGGTTAACATAGCCTTCATGGCATTTTCTTAGTTATTGTATAAGACATTTTATATTCTACACCTAGTAAATTTCACATGTACCCTTATAAGATGCACCATAGGTGTGGTCCCTCCAATTACCCTCCCTCCCATCCCCTCCCCTCCCTCTCCTCTTTCCCCTTCTTCTTGGGCTATAATTGGGTTATAGCTTTCATAAGAAAGGTATACATTGGTTTCATAGTAGGGCTGAGTACATTGGATACCTTTTCTTCCATTCTTGAGATACTATGTTAAGAAGAATATGTTCCAGCTCCATCCATTGTGCACATGTAAGAGGTAAAGTCTCCATCTTTCTTCAAGGCTGCATTATATTCCATGGTGTATATCTACCACAATTTATTAATCCATTTGTGGATCAATGGGCGCTTGGGCTTCTTCCATGACTTAGCAATTATGAGTTGGGCTGCAATAAACATTCTGGTACAAATATCTTTGTTATAATGTGATTTTTGGTCTTCTGGATATATACCTAGTAGAGGAATTGTAGGATCAAATGGCAGGTCTATTTTTAGAGCAAGAACTATTCTTAAAGTCCCTTT
>NW_003852452.1:987566-994897 GCF_000181295.1 Otolemur garnettii
GCCTGGCTATTTTTTTCCGGTTTCAGCCATCATTGTTGTTTGGCGGGCCCGGGCTGGATTCGAACCCGCCACCTTAGGTGTATGTGGCTGGCGCCTCAGCCACTTGAGCCACAGGCGCTGAGCCTGTCATACCATTTTGATGAATGACATAACCTATCTAACTTTTGATTAGTTATAGGTAAAAGCGGGTAGCAAACTACCAATTCTGTTGAGTACTTGTTATTTCTGACACCTCATGAATAAAACCATTTTTTTGGTACTAATAACTGACAATCAAATTTTTTGTTAGGGTTAGTTCAAAGTCCTTGAACTATTCAATGGTGATTATAAGTAGAGGCATAACAACTAAGCACTGCTGGGAATATACATGGATAAATAAGAAGGAATACTGGCTAATGGGAAATATAGCTGAGAAAAAAATTAAACCCACAAATAATTTATAATTAAGTACCATGAAGCTATTAGAGACTATGCTATAGTTCAGAATTAAAAGAAATTATTTCTTGGGGCTTAGGGACCATTCCAAGAAGGCTTCAAGCAGTAGACTGCGGTTTAGCTGGACCTGAAGGAGAAGGGGAATTTGAGCTGGAGGAGATTGGAGAAAGACATAGCCAAAGGCAACATCATTAGTGGAGGAAGGATGAAAAAAAATATGGTACTGAAGAATAGTGGCTTATTTATGTCCTGGGTCATAAAACACACTAGATTGACAAGTTAACTGTCACTAAGAGCAGGGTGCTTCGCTAAAATAAGCATTTTATATATCTTATTTAATCTTCATAAGAAACCTAACAAGTAGAAACTTCAGGATGAAGAACCCAGGATATCCTACCGCTGGTGTGTGCCGCAAGGTGAACTTGAAATCAGAGATGGGGGCTTTACCACTAATCTGTGTCTCCTGATGCTGGAGGACACTTCAGGCCGTGATCACTCATGGGATGTTTTAGGCAGGATGATAATGTGTCCTTCCTAATTTTTCGCACCCATCCCTCTCTTCAACTCCACCTTCACACTACAGAGAGAACCTTTCTGGAATTACGGATCTGATCAACCGGCATACGTGCTTCTAATCGTATGGTACTCCCGGGGCCCACAGCATGCATTTCTTGCTCCCTCCCATGGTGTACAAGGCCCTGCCAACCTCTCGGCCTCATGGAGAGCTGCTCCATCCTCTGAAAGCTTAACTTCTCATTCTTCTCCTTTTCTCTCCTGGATGATCCTTTCACACCTCTGGATTAGTCCATCTGCCTCTACTTTCCTCCTTTGTTATTAAATAGTGAACTACTTGTTAACTCTTTATTTCGTCCACAATTTGGAAATCTATTGCCAGACATGTAGTTCGACATCAAAATAAATAGAATGCAGTTATTGGAAAGTACATAGTCCATGTTAAAATGACTTTTTAAATTGTTTCATGTTTTTTTGTTTTTGTTTTTTTCCTATTCAATGTGTGACTCATAATCACTACTTCATATGTGTGCTAGTCAGGGACAGGTTAAGTTAGCTTGTGGGACAATCATCATGAAAATCTTAGTGGCTTATAACAGAAAGGTTTTCCTTCACTTCCATATGTGCTTGAGAGGGAGAGTCTGCTTACCATAGTTCCTCCTGAAGGACACGCACTGGACTGGTGCTTTCACAACGATGTGGTGGGTGGGGGGCTGAGACTATGGTAAGTTACCCACTGGCTCTTCACACTTCTGGCTGGTTGTGATGCAGACCACGTGTGCATACATTTCACTGACCTCACATGGTCTCAAGAAACATCAAGGAGATAGGAACCATCCTACCATGCGGTGGAAAGTGGGAGACAAATGGAAATCTTTCACTAACAGCCCTGCAGTGTGGTAGAGGTCAGAAGTTGTGTGACAGTTCTTTTGAAATTTATGTTCATGAGTAGTTTGTAAAAATGTAGTCAAATCTGGCAGTTTGGAAGTCAAAACTAAAAGGAAAAAGCCTTAAAATGTGTGATTGAGGTGTCTTTTAAAATCATGATCTCAGTTTGAAACACTGACCATGGAAGCCCGTGCTTAAACCTAACTCAGTAAATGTGAGTGTTTCGTGGCTGGGGCACAAAACACGTACCAGGGCTAGATTGTCCGCTGATAGGAGCATTCCAGAAAAAGGCGTGTCACAGAAAATATATTGAGTTATGTCCTGCTTGAGGGATCCTTTTTGGGGGCAGAGGCTGTGATTATTAGTAAGTACTAAAGAGCAGACTTGGGATGAGTCAGAAATCCACATGGAATGCTCCTCTGTAGGTGTGCTGAATGTTTTAGAAAGAAAATATTTTTCTTAATATTTATTCACCTTTGTTTTAGCTTTGTCGATTCTAATTACTGGCTTTTTTTGTGCACAATGAATTTGTTTATTTTTATTAAATCACAGCTGTGTACATTAATGCAATTATGGGGTACAATGTGCTGGTTTTATATACCATTTGAAATATTTTCATCAAACGGTTAACATAACCTTCACTGCATTTTCTTAGTTATTGTGTTAAGATTTGTACTTTACACTTAGTAAATTTAACATATATCCTTGTAAAATGCACCGTAGTTGTGTTCCCACCAATTACCCACCCTCCCCTCTTCCTCCCCCCTCTCCTCCCCTCCCTCTCTTCTTTCCCCTTCTTCTTGGGCTATAGTTGGTTTCATAGTAGGGCTGAGTACAATGGATAATTTTTCTTCCATTCTTGAGAGACTTTGCTAAGAAGATTTTCATTTCTTTTTGCAAAGAGTTATATAGATATTGATTTGAGGGAGCTTTGATATAAATGTACCACTGGAGAGAAAATCTTCCACTGTCCCATCTATGGGTGTTGCCAGAGTGTTTCACTATAGTCCTCACACCATCCTTGGATATGGGGGCTGAACTGTCTGTATTGATATATAAGAGGATGTGGGTGAGAGGAGGTCTTACAAATATAGTTATGCCAGAGTTATTTGCTAATATAAGCTATTTAGGTAAAGCCCCTTTATTTTTTGGAATGCTGAAGGAGAAGCAATTGTCTGAGTGATCAAGTATATGGACATAAAAAGAAGAAATCTGACGTATCTATTTGCTTCCCAAAATTTGATCAGGAATTATTTTTTTTTTCCTGTGGTGTTTTAAGTTGCCCAAAACTATCTGCTTTCATTTGTTGTGTATAAGTTAAATATGGCTGCATAAGTCATTTTGCTTTCTTTTGCTGCATAAGCAATTATGCTGACAATTTATAGAGATACATTAGCATAAGTTAAAGGTTAAATATGGAAATCATAAGACACCTATTCCATGAAGATGAAATTTCTTTTTAAAAAGAGAACTGGATATTAACTTTTGGTCTGCTCTTTTCATTCAGCGAATTTTTTTTTTTTGAAACATAATTGCTCTGCCTCTCAGAAAATGTGCCAAATTGGGCTGGGCACAGTGGCTCACCCTGTAATCCTAGCACTCGGGGAGGATTAAGTGGGTGGATTGCTTGAGTTCAGGAGTTCAAGACCAGCCTGAGCAAGAGTGAATCCCATCTCTACTAAACTTAGAAAAATTAGCTGGGCGTTGTGGTGGGTTCCTGTAGTTCTGGCTACTTGGGAGGCTGAGGCAAGAGGATTGCTCAAGCCCAAGAGTGTGAGGTTGCTGTGAACTATGAGGCCACAGCACTCTTCCCAGGGCAACACAGTGCGACTCTTGTCTCAAAAAAAAAAAAGTGCCAAATTGTTCAAATCCCTCCTCTCCCTACCCCCTGAATGCTGGTCCTTCCATAAAAACACCTGATTTTGTCTGTGCCAGGTATATCTCCGTGGAAAGGCAGGCTCATGGGGCTGACTTCCTTGTGCCAGTAAGGGAGAGAAGGAGGAGGAAGGAATTGCTGCACTAGTTTATGTAGCAGAAAGTTAAGAGTCAGGGGACCTCTATAATTATGAAGCACCTGAAAATCAAGTTCCCGTGCTCTGTGCCTGGTAATGTGATGCACATAGAGGGGTTTTCAGACACCGTCCAGCACACGGTCCTTGTCCTTATGGCACAAGCAACCCACAAATACGTAGCAAGTACCTGTGTGTTTGAGTGCCTATGGCTCAGTTTTCAGGGGTGTCCTGCCTTCCTTACCCTACTCCTCCAGCTCCCGGCCTCTCTGTCTTGAGTGTCAGCTTACCCTGTGCATTAATGCTATCTTTAGCCCAATGAGCCTCACACTGCCCACTTCCCTTCTGGCACGGTGGCCACATGAGCAACAAAGCAATAAAATGCTCTTAAACCCATAGGCCCATACATACAACAAAAACAACAAAACAAATCACTGGTATTGATTGGTATCAGCTGTTTATACTTTGAGCGGTTGTCTAGTCTATCAGATAAGTTTAGTATTTTGATTCTAAATCCATTGACTGTCTCCCTCCATCACTGTGTTTCCTCCATGTGTCAGCTGATTTGAGAATATCATTGCCTTGATAACAAATTGAAAGACGTTTATAGGCCCCAGCATTACCTAGGAAGTTTTTGAAAGGAAAGAATGAAAAGCATGAATTCTCTCCGATTTGCACAAGACTCAGCCTCGTCGGCTTTATAGGTCAAGCTGTGGAAGAAGTGAACAGGATGAAATAGTAGTGCGTGCTCTGTGAATTAAAGCCAAACAGGATTTCGGTGGATGAGAAAGTAAAGGGAAGCAAGCCTTAAATTGTCTGCCTCAGAAATGATGAGAAGCCTGGGACTGTAAGAGAAATGAGAAGTGTTTGCTGTGAGCCCTGGGTGCCTTCAAAGCAAATCAGTGTCTGTCCCATTGAGGAATCCTGGCTCCAGGTTTGAGCCTGTGTGTATCTGTAAATTTTACACTAGGAAATACCTACCTCAAGCCTTAGAACCTCCTACTCTAGGCAGCTGTCACTGAACCCCTCCCCCCTGCTAGTAAAATCACTCCTACGGCAGATCAAGTTGGCAGAATTTGCCAACGGGTTACTGAAAAGCAAAATGGATCAGTCTCACGATATCATTTCCATTGGGCTATATGTTGTCCCACTTACATTAGAAACAAATGGAAGTCTGGAAGTAGAGCCTGGCTCTGTATTCTCCAGTGATACAGGAATAAATGTTAACAGCTGGGTTTGGGTTTTTTTTTTCCCCTGCTCTGTCCTGGAAATAGTTCACCATTTCAGAGAAATGAGCTACATACCTTGGGAAAGAAAAAAATGTCTCTACCATATTGTACAAGATCTGTGGAAATCTCATTTTTCCCCCTTCTCAGAGTTAAGCCACACATATAACTGTAAGGATTTTCCAAATACTTGTTTAACCCTTAAATACTTCCCCCACAAGACTTAACCGTGTATCCGAGTCGTTGCAGATGACAGCCAAATGTGAGAGTGCTTGCACATATGCAACGGAGCCAAGTTTTGAAATGCGGGTGGCAATCTGATTCAGACTAAGGATGCTTAACACAGTTGTGAGAGGTATCAGGGGATCAACTGAAAATTCTTTAAAAGCACACGGAATTGTTGGAAGACCGAGAACCATGGGAATGCTTGGCCTTCCCTTTTACGTCTCGCTGGTGGCATAAATGCCTCCCTCTGTTGTTTATTGTTTCCTCCAGGCGATCTTTGCATACCCAGTCCTTGGAATATAGAGTCATTGGCCTGTACTCATTTTTTCCTTCCTGGAGGTATAAATAGACTGATGACGCCCTATGCTCTCTGCAGTCCGTGCATCATTCATACCGTACATCTCCTTTCTAGGTCACAAAGCTTTTAAAAAAAAATCAGCAGCGGGAGCAGCATGTGAGAAGATGAGCATATGACTCCTTCCTCTCACCTCCGAGCCGTGCCTTTGATAGCAGCCAGACAGCAGCGCAGGGAAGCATGACATTTGGGAGGTTCAAGAATATCAGAGGGGAAAATAGCCATTCTTACCAAATAAATTAAAAATAGCAGAGTCTGAGCATTTTCCCCTCCGCCCTCTCTTCCCCCACATGCCTGAAACGAAGCCCTCCCCAGCCGAAGCATAACTAGGAATTTGTGTTTTGTGAGAACTCGAAGAGCCTGCCGCTGCTACTACAGCTGCTCTCGCTCTTGTCCAATTGTATCAGCACAAGTCATGAGAAAATGTCATCTCTCTCAGTGCTCTTTACTCTCCAGTGAAATAAAAACGGTCGTGCCTCCAGACAGTCATTTATTACTGAGTGCCCACTGAGTGGTGAGCAGTGTATTGAGGGGTTTGAGATACGGCGGGGGGGGGGGGGGGGGGGGGGGGGGGGGGTGGGGGGGGGAGAGGAGGAGGGGGGCTTATTTTTCTGCTTTCCTCTCACATCTTCACTATGTGTTGTAATTCTTGACATCTAATCCCAAGAAGGTTCATTCCCAGAGGTAATGTCACACTGGCTGTTCCCCATCTGCAGTCTAAATTACACCCCTGCCCTGTAGATGGGAGGGCTGGGAGCAAGGTTGGTGGGTCGCAGGAGGATTTATTGAGTTCCTACTGTGTGCCAGACTCAAAACGTTTAGAATGCCAGTTAACAAGCAGATGAGTCTTCCGTTCCTTTTAAATTTCATTTCAGTAGTTAGTCTATCTGATGGAATCAATGCTGTGAAGGAAAATCAAGCAGGCTGAGTGTTATCTGTAGGTCAGGGCAGAGCAGACTGATAAGGGAGCGATTGCTTTTTTCTTTGAAAGAAGCAAGAGAACTTGAGCTGTGTGGCTGTTTGGGGGAAATTCATTCCAGGTGGAAAAAACAGTGAATGTAAATCTCACAGAGGAAGGCTCTGTGGGAGGGGCAAGGGCAAGAGTGGTATGACAGAAGGTCACGTAGGCCCCCGTGGGACATGTTGAGGGCTCTGTGTTTTGTTTTGACAAGAGTGATGTCGCAGGGGAGCGGCCTGCCCTGACTTGCTCTTTGGAAGAGTGGGGTGTAGTTTAGCCTGTAGATGGCAAAGAGGGAAGCGTTACACAAGTCTCTTGCAAACCAGCCAGGTGGGAGATGATGGTAGCTTGGAGGTGACACTGAAGTTGCAGGAAGATAGTCTGAAAGTGGAGCTAAATGAATGTGCTAATTGTAATCTTGTGAATTGCAGGGTGACCATAAAGTTCATGTGCAACTTAAAATAGTATGCAGTAGACAGCAGAGTCTCCATAGTTGATGGTTGGGTCCCCACACTGACTGTCTCCCTGCACTGACCATCTCCCTACACTGACCATCTCCCTACACTGACCGTCTCCCTACACTGACCGTCTCCCTACACTGACTGTCCCTCTACATTGACTGTCTCTCTACACTGACCATCTCCCTACACTGACCATCTCCCTACACTGACCATCTCGATACACTGGCCGTCTCCTTACACTGACCATCTCCCTACACTGAC
>NW_003852452.1:995891-996154 GCF_000181295.1 Otolemur garnettii
TCTCCTTACACTGACCATCTCCCTACACTGATCATCTCCCTATATTGACCATCTCCGTACACTGGCTGTCTCCCTACATTGACCATCTCCCTACAATGACCATCTCCCTACACTGACCATCTCCCTACATTAACCATCTCCCTACACTGACCATCTCCTTACACTGACTGTCTCTCTACATAGACCATCTCCCTACACTGACCGTCTCCCTACATTGACCATCTCCCTACACTGACCGTCTCCCTACATTGACCATCTCCCTA
>NW_003852452.1:996305-1005383 GCF_000181295.1 Otolemur garnettii
TAGGACATGCACCACACATACTCAGTGGAAGTTCCTTATGTTGACCACCTCCATATCTTGACAAGTTGGTTATATACTTACAGAGGTTCTACTGTATTTAGTCTTTGTTTTCCTGACATACAGCATCTAAAACTTTTAATATGAGCATCTTTTGTATGCTAATGATTGACTGAATATTGGGGGCCCCTGGGTAGCTTCTGGATGGAGGCTGGGCAGCAGAAAGACAGAGGCCTGGTTAGAGGGTTGAAACTTTCAGTCCCACCGCTCAATCTCCAGGGAGGGAAAAAGGGCTGAAAGTTCAGTTGATCCGCAGAGGCCAGTGCTTTAATCAGTCAAGTTTACATAATTAACTCTCTATAAAAATGCAGAAAGAGTTTTGGAGAGTTCTGAGTAATTGAACATGTGGAGGTGGCATAGCAGGAGAGGGCATGGAAACTCTGTACCATTGCTCCCATACCTCATCCTGTGCGTCTCCCCATCTGACCCTTCATCTATACACTTTATGTTCTTCATAACAAATGGGTAGCCAAATGGAAAGTGTTTTCCTGAGTTGTGTGAGCTGCTCTAGAATATTAATCAAAGAGGGAGATGATGGGGTCTCTGATTTATCGGTGGCTGGTTAGAAGTACACGTTACAACTTGGACTGTGCTATCGGTATCTCACATGGGGGCAGTCATGTGGGACTAAGCCCTCAGCCTGTGGCATCTGATGCAGTCTCCAGGGTGATAGTGTCAGCAGTGAATTGAATTGGAGGATGCCCGGCTGGTGTCTACTGGCGAATCTGGTGTCAGAAGTGTCGAGTGATGTGTGAGAGTAGGAGAAACACTTTAGTTTTCCCTACATCCTCTTACATTGATGGATTTATGTTCCCAGAGACGAGAAGGATGGACCTGTCATTTACTGAGATGGGAAGATGTGGAGAGGAACAGGTTAATCATATAGTAAAACTGTTAATAATTTTAAGGCTGTCAATTCTAGGAAACTGATGGTTATCCTCTCAAAGTAGACAGTGGATTACATTTAAGCACAAACAAGGGACAAAATTGGTGAAGTGGACAATTTAGTAAAAATTTTGATGGAATACATTTCTGAACAAAGTACTTCAAAGAGACTAGGAGTCAAGATATTTTAACATTATGTCTTGATTTCTCCAACTTGAGTAGTTTCAGTCTCTTTTCATAAATTTATATATAAATTCAGGTACTTACTCAAATTTCTAATATTGATAATACTACTGTTTTTCAACTTCACTAAGAAATATTTGTAAAGGGTAATTACATTACATATTTTTTTATGAATCTTTTTCTTATTTTTAGAGACAGAGTCTCACTTTGTCACCCTTAGTAGAGTGCTGTGGTGTCACAGCTCATAGCAACCTCCAACTCCTGGGCTTAGGTGATTCTCTTGCCTCAGCCTCCTGAGCAGCTGGGACCACAGGCACCTGCCACACACCTGGCTATTTTTTTTGGTTGTTGTTGTTGTTTTTGCAGTTTGGTCGGGGCTGGGTTCGAACCCACCACCCTCAGTATATAGGGCTGGTGCCCTACCCATTGAGCCACAGGTGCTGCCCTGCATTACATTTTCAAACATTTAAAAAGCATTTTTTTTAGAGACAAGTATATTGCTATGTTGTCCAGACTGGCCTGGAACTCCTGGGCTCAATTGATCCTCCTACCTGTGCCTCCTGAGTAGCTGGGATTCCACGTGACATTTTTGAAAGACAGAGTATATAAATGTGTATTTCCATTCACTTTATTTTATTTTTTAATGTTTTATTTTTTGAGACAGAGTATCACTATGTTGCCCTCAGTAGAGTGCCATGGCGTCACAGCTCACAGCAACCTCAAACTCTTGGGCTCAAGTGATTTTCTTGCCTCAGCCTCCCTTGTAGCTGGGACTACAGGCATCTGCCACAATGCCAATGCCCAGATTTTGTTGTTGTTGTTGTTGTTAAACCCACCAGTCCTGGTGCAAGTTGCCAGCGCCCTAACCACTGAAGGACAGGCACTGAGCCATATTTCCATTAATTTTAAAAGTGTTTTGGGGTAGCAGGAGTCATTTATTCTTTTGAAATGGAATTTACTTTGGTTTTCTGCTTCCTCCTTTAGGGCTTGTTACCCTTTTTAACATGTTTTTATCATCCACTGGATAGCTCAGTAGGTTCTCCTTCACAACGACAATGCTCTAGAAAGGGGCTTTATTTATGATGTAGCAGCCAGTGAGATTCTGTCTTTTCAATGTTGTATTTTAGTAATAGGACAGCCGAGATCTTTCACCCAAGACGTCCTCTAGGAAGGGAAGGTGGGGATATAGAGGAATCATCTTACTCTTAGTCATACTGCCCTTAATTAATACAGGTTAAGTCACAACCTGCATTCTTCCAATTCTTTTAAATGCTACATAACCCTTAATTCATTTTAGTAGTTCCTTTAGGAAATAGTTTTATGAGGCAAGATGCAGCTAAACAGTTCGGCACCACATTCTTCTTTCTCCAGTCAAGGAGTTTGTTTCATTTATAAATATTGCCAGTTATTATGTTTTATTTAGTTGAGTTTGATGCTTTGTGTAATATTTTGTTCATTCAACAGTTATATTTTAAGCACTTACTAGAGTTGTCCAGCTGGCAAAAACTGTGAGGCTTATGCTAAACACTGGGGACGTAGCAGGGGGTGGAACCTAGGTCCCGCCATCTCGGGGCCAGCTGACCAGGGACATGAATTAACCCTTTTCTCCTGACGTTTGGAATGTTAATTTTAAAGGGCTTGTAGAGAAGACAGTGCTATATTCCTAATTCCTTTACCCAACCAGATAAAAAGAAATCTGCATATCCATCTACTGTGTCTGTTAGGCACTAACGTAATTCAAGTTGTATTTCAAGTGAAAAACTTGTTCAGTTTGAAACTTTTGAGAAAAATGAAAAAGATGCACAGACGATTACAAAAGATGTATGAGTTTGATGCCTAAAATGGCAAATGGTTCTTTCCATAGTTTTTTGTTTTCTGGGGATTTTTGCTTTTTTAATTGCGATGGAGTCTGACTCTATTATCCAGGTTAGAATGTTGTAGTGTCAGCCAGCTCACAGCAACATCAAACTCCTGGGTTCAAGCAATCCTTCTTTCTCAGCTTCCCAAGTAGCTGGGACCACAGGTGCCCACCCCAATGCCTGGCTAATTTCTCTAGTTTTAGTCGAGATAGGATCTTGCTCAGGCTGGTCTAAACTCCCAAGTTCAAGCGATCCTCCTGCTTTGGCCTCCCAGAGTGTCAGGACTATACAGGTGTGAGCCACTGTGCCTGGACCTTTCTATAGTGTTTCAACATTGGAAAGAAAGCGGGACCCCAAATGCCAAATTGCTTAAAAGTGCTAGAAGTATTTCAAGTTGCCATCAACAAAGAGTCCTCTAAAATTTGGCTGCACCCTGGTGTATCAAAGATGCTTTATGGTATATGCTCCTATTTTAATGAATATATCACATGTAATTTTATTACAATTAAAGATGCGTGTCAGGATGTTGAGTGCCTGGAGCAGTGGTTCTCAACCTTCCTAATGCCTTGACCATTTAATATAGTTCCTGTGGGTCATGACCCACAGACTGAGAATTGCTGTCATAGAGAGTTAGAAGTAGAGCATATAGCAACAAGTGGAGGCCAGACAAAGATGGAGAGTTTACTTAAATGTACAGAACTCTGCCTTCTGACTCTGAGAACATGTTCACGGCAGGAAATAGTTTTTAACTGGAGCTGAGTCTGAGTGTGAAAGGGTAACAAGTGAGAAGCTCAGTTGCCTGCAGAATGTTACCTGCAGTTTAAGTTTTACAAGGCATGTTGCTTAAATCTAGTATTTACCTTTCAATCCCTGCAGATGTCAGCACAACTGTAGTACTTTAAAGTACGCTTGATAGCTTGAAAAAGGTTGTGGAAGACAGAGGTCATTGCAAAATGTTAGGGATTCAAACTTTCCATCCTCAGAACTCAGTGTGTAACTGGTTCTCCTAAACCCTGTTTAGTTGTCTCTAATTCACACATAGTTTTTCAGTGGGAGAAGGAACCAGTGGTCTTGTAGAATGTGTGAGACCCAAAAGTAAAAAGGGATTTATTTCTCTGTCTCTAACTCTATCTATGTCATAGCATCATGGCACCCCAGTGTCTAGAAAAATGTTCTCATGTACTAGACCAGGGATTGGAGTTGTTTTAAAAAGAACCAAGTTTTATATTCATTTAGAAGTATTTGTGCCTATAACATGGTAGCAATGACAGACCATTGTTTATTGAACTGTGTCCAACCCCTTCATTTTGTGTGTGAAATGCACACGTACTGCGTCTTTCTTTGTTTCATTGCTTACACCGACTCATGGGGCCCGCCTTGGACCATCTGCTCAGTCGGTCTTGTCCCTCTATCTCAAGAGTCTTCTTTCTCTTATCACCTGACCAGAATGTGCTGGTCCTTTAAGTCTCAGTGTAGATGTTACTTTTTCTTATAAGGATTCCCTGAGCAGTGGTTTCCATTCCCAAACCCAAGTGAAGTGTCAGTGCTCCCACATCATTCGGCTGCACTTAGCCCACTGCTTCTCGTGATGGCTCATGTAGACTAAGTTGTGCAAAAGCCAGATCACTCTCTTTCTTGTTTATTATTCTAGCTTTTGGCACCCGATTTAGTATATAGAACATAGAGATTGTGCCTGAAGAGTGCAATTGAAACAAAAGATTTTTTTTTTAATTTGGAAATCAACTGTTTTGTTATGTAATTTCCCCCCATTTTCTGGTCATCAGCTGAAGAACTGAAGCCCTCTTTCTTATCTACCTCTCCTTCATCCATGCATTCAATCATCTACCATATTTTGACAGCTTTCCTCTGTAGTGTGTCTCCAAACGGTCGTCCTGTTCTCATGGTTCTAATTTAGGCTCTTGCTTTTGTTACTTGCTGGTGAAATAAATTTGGGAAATGATAAACAGTTAGTGGTTCAATTACCTCAGGGCTTGACAAAACCTTTATTGAGGGAACATTGTACATTTCTACAGGAGGAATTTATACAGGAGGAAATACCCTCTGTTTGTTTGGTCCTAGAACATTTTTTGCATCTCAGAGCCTCTTACAAGGTTAATGATCTGCAGAACTCACCTGGGGAAATCCTGGCAGCCATCATGGAGCAGTCTCCCTCTGATCACCGGCAGAGGATCATTTGGCCTTAACTTAATGATAAATGTCAGCTAGAGGCTGCATACACGTGGAAGGGAAGCCTGCCAGTCCCTGACACCGCCTGAGCTCTGACTCCTCCACTCTTTGGCAGCTCACACCAGTTCACCTTGTTTAGATGATGAGGCCCTGAGTAGGGGAGTGTGTCCCTTAGTCACCAGGTAAGGACACTGCCATTCCTTCCCACAGTATTATGCATTGCCTGCTTTCCTTGAAAATTTAAAGAATGTTCAGCTGCTGTGTGTTCAGGCACCTTCAGAAAGAATACCATGGTACTCTTGTTTAATGCCTGCCTACACTAATGCTTTGAGTCAGCAGTTGCAAAGGTTGCAAAGGTTTGAAAAGACAGCCTCAGAGAAGCGGGGTGGCAGGCGTACGGTGTTTTATTTCCCAGATTTATGACTTACTGGTTTTGGATGACATGTGTGTGATAGATATACTCATTTGCTAACGGGAAGATACATAGGTAGCAAAAACAATGGAAAGATAATCGTGATTTTTCAGAGTATCTAAAAACTGAGTCAAATCAGAAATAGCTATGTTTTGGTTAAAAAGAGAGCAGAGAAGAAAGACATAAAGTATTAGTTTTTGCTCTTGCTTTGAATGTAGATAGGGATCATGTTCAGGAAATCTGTGTTGTTGACATGCTGATAATCCTATTAGAATACTTTTCCAGTTGCCAGGGCACACGTTTTGGAGTCTTCCTTCCCAACTCTACTGTTTGTTCATCCCACATTTGAACTATCTGCAAATTCTATTCCACCCAACGGAAAAATAGATCTAAAGTCTCCTCCTTCTTAGTGCCGACACGGTTGCCATCTTGACATCATTTGTTGCTGGAATTACCACAATAGCCTTCTAAAGGTTTCCTGCTTCCACCCTTGTCTCCATAATAGTTTACTCATCACACGGCAAGAGAACTCATCCTTTGGCAGGTGAATCCGATCGTGTCCTTTCTCTGCAGTCTCGCAATTGTACCACTGTTTCATTCAGAACGCAATTCATAGCTCTTAACCCAGCCAGTGAGCTCGGGCATCTGTCTACCTGTGATATCTTTGAGTTCATGTTCTGACGGTGTTCCTATGACTCCCGGTAGTCATATCTGCTCCTGGCTTTTGTTTGAACATAGACATCTCCTTCCCATTTCCTTTGCCTGGAATATATTATACTTTTTCTGAATATCCACGTGGTTTATTTTTTATTTCCTTGCAGCCTCTGTTCCAGACCTCCTCAAAAGGGTCTTCCCCATTTTACTTTAGTTCAAGCTATTCGCAGACCCTCACCCTCATCTCTTCTTTACTCGACTGTATATTTCTGTGTCGTTGACGTTACCACCTGACGTGTGTTATTTTGTCATTGTCTACCTTCTCCAACCAGAATGTAAGCTCAAAAAAGGGAAGACTTTGTTTATCTTATTCATTGCTACAGAACCGTGCTGCTGGAGAGTTCCTGGCACATCTTAGACACAGCATCAGATGTTTGCCAAGTCAGTAAAGATGGGCGGATGTGTGAGCAGGGCCTCTTGTGTGTTACGGCATTCAGGATTTACTAAGAAATGGTGAGCGGCTTTTCAACAAATTCCTGTCATTGCTACATGTGTGTGCTAAAATTGGTAAGCTTTCTAATTATAAATGTATAAAACAAGCATCTTCTTAATTGCTGCTCTCTTATTTCTATTCTTCTTTCTGTAGCAGGAGGACAAGGGAATATTTAAAACTATTCAAAGGCTGGGAAAGGTCTAAGAGATGGGAAGTAGAAAAATCCATTCAAATGAAACTCTTGAATCACCTCAAACAGATTTTAGAGACTGTGACTGTGTGGCACTTTCTGCCATCAAAGTATCTTAGATTCCCAGAACATTTCTATCAGTGTATCTTTTTTTTTTTTTTTTTGCAGTTTTTTGGCTGAGGCTGGGTTTGAACCCACCACCCTCGGCATATGGGGCCAGTGTCCTACTCCTTGAGCCACAGGCGCCGCCCTCAATGTATCATTTTTAGTGATAAAGAACTTAGCATTTAACCACCAAAGATGATATTTTGCCTTGATAAAACATATATGAAAAAAATTATGAAAAGATGGGATGACTGAAAATTAATTGCCCGTTGAAACATTTATATACAAAGTGTTTTGACACGGAGAATTGGAAGCATGTTCTGTGTTCTGCCACAAATAAGTTTGCTGAGTGACAGGATAAGTCATATAACTTAAGATTATTTACTGAAATACAGAGGGGATAGAATTTTAAGACACTGAACTTGATAATGTGTTCCTTAGGAGTTAGTTTGCTTGTGTAATATGTCATATCGCCAAACAAATTTGGGGAGGATTTAGTACAATGAGTACTAATACTTCACATTTAAACCATGATGTTTATGCCTTGAAGTTGACTATTCAACAAATTCTATTCCCCTAATGCTGATAAAATCATGTATCTCTCTATGCTACAGAGTGAAACAGACCTCCCAGAACCTAAATCAGTAGTTACAAAGCTGAAGTAATTTATGATAATAGGCCAGAGTTAGAGTAATTAAAAGTATGACCAACTCAGGACAATATTCTAGATATGTCAATATTGTAATAGTTACTATGTATTACCAAAAATTTTGCTGGAACTCCAATAAGGTATATGTGTCTGTGGATGGATTTGTCAAACATCACATGGTGAGTAAACAGTTGGTGATTTGGTTGTTGCAGTGTGCTAATATAGAACTCTAATAATCCTTTAGTTCCCCTGTATTTTTATAGATTAGTACTTAATGACAGGAAAAGGATTTCAAGCTATCGCCTTTCCCTCAAGAATCAAGCAAAGGGCTGATGCTTTTGCATGAGGACCTTCCTGAGAGTAACCCTTCTCCCTCAGACTAAGTATAGAGATGCTTTTATCAACTAGCCTTAAATTTTGCTTTCTTGAGAGTAGGCATGGTGGCTCATGCCTATAATCCTAGCACACTCTAGGAAGTTCAGGCGGGTGGATCACCTGAGCTCACGGGTTTGAGACCAGCCTGAGAAAGAGCAAGACCCTGTCTCTAAAAATAGCCAGGTGTTGTGGCAGGCCCCTGTAGTCCCAGCTGCTTGGGAGGCTGATGCAAGGGAATCCCTTGAGCCCACAAGTTGGAGGTTGTTGTGAGCTGTGACGCCACAGCACTCTACCGAGGACGACAAGGTGAGACCCTGTCTCAAAAGCAAAAAAAAAAGAAAGAAAAAAAATTGCTTTCTCCTTTCTGTTTTGAGATGCTAAAGCCTTCTCCCAGGAAATCTTTTTAATCTTCTTTTATACGATGCGAATTGGTCATGTTATTCCCAGGAATGCATCCATGTCCAACAAAAACAAACAAACAACCCCATTAAACATGAAAACAAACCTGACAGAGGGACAAAATTTCAAGCAGAATCAGAGAAAGGACAGGTGGAGAAGGAATTCCTCTTCTAATAAGGAGGGCACAACAGTCAGAGGATTTTGTTGTTTAATTCTATGCAGGGAAAGTTTTTTATTTGTTCATTTATTTTTCTTCTTAATAGTAATCCTTTTACACTTAGACCTTAGATTTATATCATTATCCAAGATTTTTATAGGACTCTCAATGGTATTAAATGTATAGTATTTCACTTATAAATAAAATAAGGCATAGATGAATAAAGGTATATGTATGATGGGTTTATATGTGCACAACCTATACCTAATACATAGAAAAATATATGCATATGTTCCCCTTCATTCATGTATGTTTTATTTTGTCCTTATAGGAAGTATTTTAGCTGCGATTCTGTGTACTCACATTTTACATATGAATTGTTATATATTGTTATCTAAGTGGTTGATGCAGAATGGAATACAGATTTCCCAAACCATGAGCAGAGCTGGTAGAAAAGGGTATAATCTCGCTCT
>NW_003852452.1:1005497-1006670 GCF_000181295.1 Otolemur garnettii
TTTTTTTTTAAAAAAAGAATTTCTGAACTATGTCCTGATTAGATTAATAAACGTGTCTGGCATATTGCCATTTAGAACTGTTATTTTATTTCCCTAAAATTGCCTCATTTTGAGCCTGTTTTCTCAGCAGGTTTTCACAGTGTTCTTTATTTCCATTGTTAGATGTTATGATTATTCTAGTGCAGGGGTCCTCAAACTTTTTAAACAGGGGGCCAGTTCCCTGTCCCTCAGACCAGTGGAGGGCCAGCCTATAGTTTAAAAGGACAGACAGCGGCTAAGCATGGCAGGTAACGGTGGCAGAAACACCCAGCGGCCCCGGATAAATGTCCTCGGCAGGCTGCATGTGGCCCACGGGCTGTAGTTTGAGGACGCCTGTTCTAGTGATTCTTTTAGATATGGGTTCCAATATCAGGACGTGTGATCTTGGACATATTTTTCTTTAAAAAGCATTTCCAGATATTTCCCCCCGGATTTTAGAAACTTGGACCCTTTAACATGGAAGGGAATTCTCATCTTTTGTACGTGCTTGCCTTCCCATGGCTAGATCTGTTATTTATAAACTAGTTAGCTGTCCTGCTTATTGCAAAGTGTAAGGAGCAGTGCCTGGTGACTTTGCAGCTCTGCCTTGAGCTTGTCGCTGTGTTTCCTGAGAGCCCCGCTATTGGCTGATTCCTGTGTGCCTCTGACATGTCCGTTTCTGCCCTCTGTACGACTATTGAATTTGTTGCCACTATTTCCATTTTTTCTTCTAGTAATAGTCCTTTTACTTATCCTGAATCTTAGTGAGATGTATAAATATTAATTTCTAAGAAAACCAACTTGATGATGTAATGTCAGGGGAAACTCTTTATATATGTTTTAGAGGAAGGTTGGTTATAATTTAGAAATAACATGTGGTCAGTAGCCATCTCCTACCTTCTTACTCATGTCCTCAAAAACAGGAAAGGATGGATGTGGATGCAGAAAACTGCAGTTGGCATTCAGCCTCCTGCCTGTGTCTGGGAGAAGTTCAGTACTGCAAACAGAACTAGAAGAAACTCATCATCAGTCTCCCAGTTTTGCTATGCTTGTCTGAAGGTAGATAGGAAGACAACCTGTCATTCCTAAGATCTGGAAACAGAGCTATTCCCACGAAAAACAAATGTGGCTGTCTTCTTGCATGGCTACAAGCTT
>NW_003852452.1:1007592-1011360 GCF_000181295.1 Otolemur garnettii
CAGTAAGTTATTACACGAAATAATAAATTACGAAGGTAACTAGAGGTGCAAAAGAGAGAAAGGGCTGCTGTCCAAAAATCAGAAGGCTGTTACCACCCAGGGCTGGGGGCCATGAAATTACATTTGATGCTGCTGAGTTGCAGGAGGGGCTGGTGCCCCTCAGAACACCACTGTGCCACTGTCGCTGAGTCGTCCCCCAGGAGCCAACACTACTAATACTTCTAAAGTGACCGGGCTGGGGGATGCCATAGTCACCTGCTGCGGTCTCAATATCCCTCTACCTCTGTTGCCTTTGCTAGAAGCAGAAAAAAAGAATAGATTTCCTCTTCTTCCTTCTCTAGCCCTCTAGCGAGGGCTCCTTTTGGCCTAACCTGACAAGCCAGCTGGCTAAGGATCAAGACAAATGTAGTGTAGAATCTTTCCACCTCCTGTGAATCAGAATGGTGGGGATGGAGTTGGGAGCTAATAGACAAGCTGCACATTCGTTCGTTTACTCATTTTATTCATTTTCTCCTTTCATAGTGCTTGTTTTAATAACCTAGAGGTCTATAATCCACAGTAATGGTAATTCACACCCTTGGAAACATATACTGTAATTTATTTAAAGCAAAACCTTGTAGGGAAGTGAAGAGTTGGAGAAATCAGACGATATCAAGAAAGATACTTGAACCATTTCAGACATAGAGTGTAAAAGAAGAAGGCAATACAAAAATATTGAAATTCTTATAAATTATAGAGATCTGTAAGTTTTAGAAACTATGTGGAAGTTGGTTCCAAATCAATCTGTATGGTAGAATTAGTGTAACTGATTAGGTAGAACAGAGACAATGTATTGTATTCATTAGGGAAAATAATTTTCATAGTCTTCTTAAGATTATTAGGAATACTTCTTTAAAATATTTGCTATTTGAAAAGATGGTTTCAGCCTGATTATTTTAAAGACTGTGTAGTTCATAAGTTTAAGTAGGAGAGAGGGAGTGGGTGATCTCAGAGGAGTTAGTTCTGATTTCCATCTTCTCTTCCACTCACTACTCCTATTCACGTAGATAAACTCTGCCCCCCTCACTCATTCAGATCATGGATGAATGCCATTCTGTTTTTACCTTCACCAGCATTCCTGGTAAAATGTAACATTTTATTTGAGTAATGCACACCTGGTATAAGAGACTCAGTGTTTCCTGAAATGTAGTCTTTGTCATGGTTGTATAAAGGATTATTTTAGATACAACCAGAATGTGGGTAGATAGTACATTTCATGAGTTGTTTGCTTTTCAGTTCTACTCTTTAATTTTTCTGATTAAAATAAGGGGAACAGAAGTAAACTTGGAGCTCTCAGCCCTTTGTAGCAGAGCAGGCCTCAGGCTTTAGGGTTGGTTGGGAAATATAATTTGGCAAGACTTTGATAGCTTGGCATAGTTTCTCAATGACTTTACTTTTCTGGTCACTTTGCACTTCTGTACATATAATAAGTGTTGCTGTGTTTCCATTTAAGTAGTAATATAAAGTTTTAAAAATGAATCCAATTGAAGAAAATTTCAAATTAAAGAGAAACACTAGATGTACCCTAGTGGTTGGTCTGTAACATGGCGGACTCACCAAAGTGATTGTTACTGAATAATTGAAATTCTAGTAAAAATGGTATAGCACATTTGCATTTAACTTTCCTCCCTTCTTTCTAGTTATTTTTACATGGGGATATCAAACATAGAATGATAAATAATAGATTTATTTGGAAAAGCAATTAATAGACCAAGGTCAGACAAGTAAAGTTAGCAACTCATCCTAGAAAAAGCGCTACATACCTCATTGCTAAATATCCCTATGGTCGGTCACCTTTGAAGTACTCCACTTGGGAAGCTATACACCAGTGATGCCAATGCCCGGTATACACTTCAAAGCAATTTTGGAATGTTCCTTCTGGAATGGCCATCAGAGCTGTTGATGAGGTCTGACAATTAAGTTTGCAAACTCATAGAAAAAGTGCTACATACTTCACTGCTGAGTATCACCCTGTTCACCAAATGGCCAACGGGGGCACTTTGAAGGTGACCATTGTGATATTTAGGAACGAGGTATGTAGCACTTTTTCTAGGATGAGTTCACAAACTTAATTCTCAGAACTTGTGATCATTTTTAGCTCCTTTGTTTTTTTACCCCTAAATAATCTATATTAAAATTTGGGCTAAAACCAGTAAGTGAAAAGGATAATGATGATGAGGATGATGAGGATTTTTTATACCATAATTTCTACTAAATAACCTTGTAGCAAATTTTAGTGAATATTGGCCAGTTGGTTCACTGGCCAATGCACAAAGACAGATGCCAGTTAAAATGTCCATGTATAAGTTTATAGTATCTTGTCTTATTCTGAAAATGGCCTATTATTATTTATCTTTAGTGCATCAAAATATAGAGATTATTCAAAGATTATAAATAGTAGTTGGCTTGGGAATAAAAGGCATGCTGAAGGAAGGGAAAAGAAAAGTGCTTCCTTTGCCACCTCCCTGCTGAACTTACCGGCTTTGAGTGCTGCCCATATAAAGATACGGTTGGCCTCACCAAGCAAGCATTATTTCCAGTCTTGGATCTTACACGTATCTTGTAATCTTGGGTAGAAAATATGGTAAAAGTGTTATTGTTGTTGGCACATACTTAATCCTAGAATTTCCAAATCAATTTTGAATATCAGAAAGATTGGAAATTGAACTGCTGTTTGGTTGTGAAGATTTGTTGGAATTGTATTCTTCTCATCAGAGATGCCTTATACAACATTGTGATTCACTAGGTCCAGTTTTAATTTTAGTCTGATGCCTTTTGATTTTGTTTTTTTTGAGACAGGGTCTCATGCTGTCGCCCTGGGTAGAGTACTGTGGCATCACAGCTCACAGCAATCTCAAACTCTTGGGCTTAAGTGATTCTCTTGCCTCAGCCTCCCAAGTAGCTGGGACTATAGGTGCCATCACAATGCCCACTGCTTTTTGGTTGCAGTTATCATTGTTGTTTTGCAGGCCCCAGCTGGGTTCAAACCTACTACCCTCGGTGTATGTGGCTGGTGCCCTGCTGACTGAGCTATGGGTACCACCCACCTTTAGATTTTTTTAAATGTTATTTTTGGTGTCCAAAGTTTCCCTTTATTCTCTATTTACTCTAATTATTTACTTTCAAGCTTTCTTGCAATTCAGTAGTTATTTAGTTGTAAAGCTCTTGTAAAATATGAACATATTTTGGGAGAGTAAAATCTGTACTTAGATTATACCCCAAATAAGTTTCCTCGGTTATAGTATATAACCTATGTCTGTCTATAAACAGGAATAACAACAGTTGCTGTTGCTGCCGATGAGACTTTTTGAGAAGAAATATGATAATGGTTTATAGGTAATTCAAGTTCTGGGCATCAGAATTGTTATAGTATGAACAATAGGAGTTAGAAGACTTATACAAAGACAGAACTGGAGATTATATGTGATTGCTGTAAAGCTCCATTTCTTCCTCTATAAAATGAATACAACGATTTTTTTCTTTTCCATCTCAGTGTACTATTTGTGGTATTAAAAATGTGTTGACGCGTAATTTGGATGTGTTTTAAAAACTCTACGCAAATATGGTATACTTGTTATTTGTTGCTCAGTGAATCATAGATGCTTTATACCCAAGCATATTATGATTTACTCCCAGATGAGAAATATCTATGATAAATATCTATCAGAAGGTAGTATTTTGTTTATATCACAGCAGATAATCTCTGGATCTAAAAGGATGTATGAGTAG
>NW_003852452.1:1011955-1014561 GCF_000181295.1 Otolemur garnettii
CAAATGTAATTATGTAATAATTCAATGAAGTAGGCCTGTGATATTTTAAATGGTGTTTCAATAGGTCCACAAATTTAATATGCCCCTTAAAGATGAGAGTTTATATACTTAGAAAGTAATGCATTATCTTAACAACAGCCACTTGCCAATTAGCAAACCAGTACATAGATAATTTTTTCAGGTCTTGATTTTTAAATCTACACATTATTATTTTAAGGTTATTATTAATTTTTCCATTACTCAGCTAATTTTTATCATGATCTCTCTTCGGCATGTTATTATGATAACGGGGTCATTCTACAGCCCGTGGATGGTGATGATGGTAAAATGTTTTACCATGGGCTGAATCATGATTTCCCTCAAAGCCAGTCTGACTTCCCATAGGCTTCTAACCCCAGACTAATTTCAATGACCAGGGTAGAATGTTATGCAAATTTTATATCTCCTTGAAGATTGACTGCTGGACTAAAAATGGCTGATCTGTGTCCCATGAAATGAGACATATGGGTACAGATCCTGGTTTCTCACATGTGGATAAGTTCTGGTCTCTGTTTATCCAAAGCTTCCCAGACATACCTAACTAATTACCATCAAACCAAATGTCATAGAGAGGAAACCAAATATTTTAGGAAAAACATTCTACCGCATGATGAGCTGATAAAATATCACACCCCATTTATACCACCAGGAAAATCTTAGTATTATGAATTAAGAAGTGGTTAATAACATATGTGACTATAAAAGAATCCTGAGTCTGAGACTAGAAGCTTCTCCATTGTGCCTACCTCTTCTGTGGTTTTAGGTTCATGATTTTGTAGTGCATCAAACTTTCCTTTCTGAGGCTGCTGCACACAATTTCTCCTCTTTAATCTATCATTTTCCATTTCTGTAGTATCCATGTTCCAAGAACAGAGTAGCCCTCATGTTGGTTCCTATTAAGTTGTGGATTACACATGCTCACAACTCTGAGATAGATCAACTTGATACCAGCTCCTCCAGCTAAACACTCATGTGTTCTGGAATAGGAAGTATCTTGGGTACTTTTCTTTAAACATTTTGATATGGTAGTATGTCCTGAATAAAATAGAAAATATAAAATATAAAGTCCTAGAGACGGAGGAAATGGGGAGAGCACATAGGACAAACAGTTCCTACTTTGTAGAACTTGAGGGACTATATCTAAAAGAATGTTCCAGAATAAAAAAGCATTATAAATAATACCAATCTGTGCCAAAAACATTACTCATCTTCGCTCTCCCTTTCTGAGGTTTTCAATTAATAAGAACCCATGTTTATAGGGAAGCAATGCAGAGGCCATCGCTGAGTCTGAAGAGGCAGTGGCCTCAGTCAGCAGGTTAAAACCTGACCCTCTAGCCCATTTATTTTTCACTCTTCTGACTCTTGAAAAGCGTGTGCTCTAGAGATCTATCCACATAGTCACTGGGAGTCCTGAGGACCCACCCTTTGTCCAGGACAGTAAACTGTGTTATGCAACATGGAAACTGTTCCCTTTCCAGCTCTTAACAGCCAGGCTGTTGGAAGTTAAGCAAAGAAACAAGATGCTTCTGTGAAGCACAGAGATTAATCTGACAGCTATGATCTGTGAGGAAAGCTATTTTTTTATATGTACAAATAAGCTTTTTTAAAAATTCGAATTTTATAATGGATATAAGCAAAAAAAAAAAAAAAAAAAAGAAAGTTCTAGCCATCAAGAAGTCTTGCTGAATGGACAATAACAGTTCTCATGTGTTTCATTAAGGAGGGAGCAGCTGATGAGGTGACCAGGTGCCAGTTAACAGACCATCTCACAGGCTGCGCTCAGTTGTATGTAGGTTATTATAATATAATATAATGAATGGCCATGAATCATATTTTCAAAATGAATAAAAGAAAGTTCTGCTTGTTTTTTAGTTTCAGTGTACTTTAAGGAAGTTATTTAAAGGCTCAATTATGACTAATGTATTATTTAAAAATGTCTCGGATAAAAGGCCATTTTGTTTCTTTTTTACATTTCTAGCTCTGTTTTTGGGTAGTTGATATTCTAGATAAACCTAATCTAAATATAGAAACCACTTAATCTATTAATAAGTATGATTATCTGATCGTGGCTTTGCGTCTGATAGATGAAGTTTGAATTTTAGCATGAATTTTCTCCCTTGATTTTCGCCGTCACCCCCACTCCAGTTACTAAAGGTTATCTGTCTTTTCCTATCGTAAATTTTTGGTTCGAAAAATAGAATGCGATCTTGAGTGTGTGCTTCTCAGTTTATAGTTAGAAGGGGAAAAAATGAATTATCATTTGAACTCCAGAGTTGAATTCAAAATTTTAGGAAATAAGCACAAATTTCATTAGCTTTTTGAGTCTTCTTTGCTTTTGTTCTTGTTGGGTGGGCAGCCTTTGTTAAATATGTGTCAAAATTTTTCCTCGGTTGTAAAATTAATTGACTTGTGTATTATTTTAATAAGTGCATCAATTTTTATATCATTGGGAGTCAAAGAACAAAGCTGTTAAACATAAATTCTAAGTTGTTTGTTTCTCTTTCTCTTTTTCTCTTTCTTTTTTTTTTTTTTTTTTTTATTTTGAGATGGAGTCTTATGCTGTTGCC
>NW_003852452.1:1014640-1015773 GCF_000181295.1 Otolemur garnettii
GAGTGATCCTCCTGTCTCAGCCACTTGAGGAGCTGGGACTATAGCTGCCCACCACAATACCTGGCTAATTTTTTTATAATTGGTATAGCTGGGGATCTTGCTTTTGGCTCAGGCTGATCTCGAACTCGAGCTCAAGGCATTCTCCCGCCTCGGCCCCAGAGTGCTGGGATTACAGGCATGAGCCACTGCACCTTCCCCACCTCCTGGCTGTTTTCATTGTTTGAAAAATTCTGATCTGAGGAATAGCAGACAGACTTGTTTGAAATGGTAGCTTATAAATATGTGAAATGTCTGAAAGATCCTTAAAGAAAATACAGGAAAGGAGATGAGTGAAATGCTATTCTTTGTTTGTGTATCTGGGAATCTTTAATTATAAGATGAATTATAAAGATAATCTTTTCGGTGCACTGATGTGGATGTCAGTGGTTTGGTGTACAACTTTGCTTTTCAAATCCATGGGAAGACTCAAAAAAGTTGGAAGAGTGGTTGACCATCTGACTTAAAGCCTGAGCCATAGCTCAGAATCTTTCTGGTGTCACCAGGCTGTTTGCTGATGGCATCTTTCATTCATTCATTCATTCATTCATAGATACCATTTTTATTAAGATTCTAGCAGTGGCTCAATACAGATATGTCAAGAAAGCTGGATGTACGTTGATTTATACCGTGATGTGGTAGATTTTATCACAGCAAAAGCTGTCTAAAACAGCCTATGAAAAGTCTTCTAAGTCTCAAAAATTCATTACTATCTTATCTGGATTTTGGAGTTTAGATCTGACTCTGCCACTAACTTATCTTAGGTAATTCACACAACGGCTTTGTCTCGGTTAACTGCTTAATAAAAACAGTTAAGATTGTTTTATTCTTAAATATTTTGGTATAGTTATACTTAAATTCACCCCATGTACTGCATGTGCCAGGCATTTTGTTGAATTCTCTGAGTACCAGAAATATGTTTAATATAAGGCATTTTCCTTTATCTCAAAGAGTTTGTGGTCTCATAGTGAAATTGAGATGCATAAAAATACAGTAATATGTGGTAGAATATAACAAAATTATATTTAGCTGTGTGAAGTTGTAGTTTTACATAATAAAGACTCTCCGAGTGCCATATTTGGGAAAAAAAAAAAAAA
>NW_003852452.1:1016190-1029873 GCF_000181295.1 Otolemur garnettii
TCTAAGTATGCACTACTGTCTTAAAAGTACATCTTCTGGAAACTTTCACTAGATTTTGGACTTTGTTACACATTTTTGAGGTGGCCACTTTAATCCAAATATTTGAGTTAATTAAAAAGTGAAATGATGGTCAATGGATAAAAATGTTTTTTGAAACCCTTAGTAGCAAGTCTGCCTTTTGTAGCCAGCTTTATAATTTTATGCCTTATGCTTAAGCAAAGTAAATAGCCGTTGTTTAGGTTTTGAAATAGCAACATTGTTCTATAAGGTTTAAACTGTGTTTGTAAATTCCTTATGGCGTTTATTTTTCCATTTACAATTGACTTTTGAGTATTTCTTTTTATACTTTGACCTGTCTCAGAATCTTGCTTTCTGTCATTTCAGTAAGAATTTGCATGTTAGATAAGTTACATTTATATGCATTGCATATTATCACTTGATTTTTTTTTGGCCTGGAAATTAGAATAGCTAATGATTAAGTGCTGTATTAGTCTGTGGTCTTGAGTAAATTATTTAATCTCTCTGGATCCCATTGTATTATCTGTAAAATTGCCCTAATAAAGTGGGATCTATAAGATTGATTGTATAGATACAAATGTCTGGCATGACGTGAGAGACCTAGGAAATTCTTGCTGATTGCGGTTATATGAAGATACGAGAGGCAATTCAAATGTCACTGACAGCAAGGCTTGCCCAGTGTTTCAGGTTACACTCATAACCTCTGGGCCTCCCTTTCTGTAGGCAGCCTCAAGCATGCCAGACCTAAGAGAATTATTTCACTGTTGTTCCCACTGTTCACCTAACTACTGTTGAGAGAAATTAAAAACAAGTGCTTAAGACGTGTTTGTTCACCGCCTGTTGGTGGTGGGTTGGCAAGCACGGTGATTGATTTTGTTGGACTTCTCCATACAAAGGATCTAAGAACCGCAGAGCGTCCTCTCAAAGTTTCAAATGTCTTTGCTGGCAGACGTTATGTTGTTAAATAACTCTAGAAGAGAGGTTACCGGATAGTTTATTTGCACACTGTGAGGCAGCCACTTTCTCCCTGAGTGGATCATTAACAGGGGCTAATGATTTGAGTCTTCACAATTCCACACTGAACTGGGAGGTCAACTTGGAAGCCTTGGAGCTCCCTGCCTCTTTTCTCTGTTTCAGCACCCAGAGATGGTAAACGCTGGAGAATCATTGGTCATACAGCGTAAGAAGTCTGAGATGCCCCACTACTCATGATCGTTTTTAATGTGTTGGCAGCCTTTGAGACATACTGGTTCATGTTTCAGCCCAGAAGACTCCCAGGCCATTCTTTAACACAGAGTGACTGGTATTTTTCATGCTTTTCCTAGTCACCCTAATCACACAGTGTTTTTCTAGTCATGACATTTAAGATCCATTCTTGCTTGTCTTCTGAACGTCATTTCTCATTTTTATTATGTGTAACTTCTGCCCGTTTTCTCTTTCATCTCTTCTGTTCTTGCTGCCTCAGACCATCCAGCTATTCCCCACCCAGATGGTGGTTATGACTCCTAATGATTTTCCTGTCTAGCCTCTCACCCCAGTATTTGTTCATAATACCCTCAGAGTTGTTCTCCTAACATGCACCCATCTACGGGACACTGATGCAACGTAGACTCTTTCTGGATTTGATAAATTAATCCCATTCCTACATTGCTGATAATAATTATTTCGGAACCGATTCCATTTAGAAACAACTCAAATAAATACAGATGCTTTAAAATGTTTTTAAAGAAGATATTTCATATGGAGCACTGTCTAGTGGAACATAATATTTTCAGGCACAGCATATATTTTTGATGCTATATGAAAGGAAATATTATATTGGAGGAATAGGGAAATAGCAAGCAAAACAGGAAAGTGACTTAACACAGCTTACCAGTGCTGTGACTGTGAATGACACTTTAGTTTGAAGCGACAGGTCAGTGTGGGGAATAGGGCAGTCAAAGTAGATATTCCCATGGCAGAACTATTTTTTATGGGCTTTCAGGAAATTCTAAATGACATTCTCTGCCAATAACAACTTTGGAAATTGCATCTCCTTGTTTTCTGAATTTATTTCTCTCTCCACCTCTTCTTGGAAATCATATTTTAAATGTAATCTCTTTTCTAGTTTGTTCTGTCTATACCACGTGTGTTAACAAAACTCAGATTGGTGTTTTCTGATCTGCAAAGCAGTCATCATTCAGTATCATCCATTATTTTGTTAATTGCTAGGGTAGTTTCTTTTTCGTGTGCCCACAATTTATCCTTTAATAAGGAAATAATTTCGTGGATGGATTTTATGGTGGCACAAAAATAAGAGTTTTTAGAGTAAGAGTGGAAAGTAGATTTTCTCTTGAGTGTTATTCCTGTTTGAAGACTAATGCTGTATTAAGAAGGGCTCCAAGGCTGTATCTGAGCTCAGTGGGATAAAGGGAAGTAAGAATTTATGATGCCTGAGCTGGACATCTACTTAGGCAGGTGGATTGTGTCCTCTGTTATTCAAGATTTGATCCTTGAACTCTTTGATTATGAAGCTCAATTTTTTTTTTTTTTTGAGACAGAGTCTCACTATGTTGCCCTCAGTAGAGTGCTGTGGGGTCACAGCTCACAGCAACCTCAAACTCTTGAGTGTAAGCAATTCTTTTGCCTCAGCCTCCCGAGTAACTGGGACTACAGGCGCCCACCACAATGCCTAGCTATTTTTTAGTTGCAGTTGTCATTGTTGTTTCGCAGGCCCGGCCCAGGCTTGAACCCGCCAGCTTTGGTATATGTGGCCAGTGCTGTACTCACTGAGCTACGGGTGCTGAACCAAAACTCAAATTCTTAAATAGCTATTTTGGATCTTTATAAAAATGTGTAAGTGGTCAGGAAAGTGTATTATTATAGTTTATAATATTTTTTCACTTGTAGTTCTGTAGACAGGATTAGGGGACAGTTTAAGGGTGTGAATATAGGAAACGGTGGAGATGAGATTTATCTTCTTCCTTCTTAAATAAGTCTCTGAATCACAACGCTTTCAACAGGTACAAAAATTGTCATGAGACTTTGAAATAGAGTGCTGTAAGAGACGCTGAAAATCAAACCAGCACATTGTACCCCATCAATGCATTAATGTACACAGCTATGATTTAATTTAAAAAGACACTGGAGAACTTGGGCTCCCTCTCCCCACCAGTGAAAGCACAGTGAGAAGGTTGCTGTCTGCGATCTAAAGGGAGAGTCCTCACCAGACATGGACAATGGTGGCACCTAGATCTTGGGCTTCAAGTCTCTAGAAATGAGATGACAAATTTCTGTTGTTTGAGCCACCTAGTCTGTGGTATTTGGTTATTGCAGTGTGAACTGACTAATATACACTCATTCCCAGGCTTCACCTGGAAATTTATTCAACAGATCTGGACTGGAGCCTAGCATTTGAACTCTTCAAAATCTCCAAAGGATTTTAGGATGGAGAACCCCCTGATTTTTAATTTGTGTATAAGTTGTTGTCAACCATGTCTGCATATTAAAATATCCTTTGGAGTTTTCCAATATGATAGATGCAAATTTCCAGTTTGGATCAATTAAACCCAGGGTAGGGCCAGGCATTGCTATTTTTTAAAAAGCTTCCCAGGTGAGTCTATTTATGCAGCCCCAAAAAGGAAGGAGTCACAGGCCTGAATTAATCCCTTCTTCTCTTTGCTTTTGCCCCCTAAATTCCAGTTTCCAGAGATGCAGAGTCTGAAGATGCTCTCTCTTCTCTCTGTGTTTCACATTCCACACCTCAGATCAATGCTGCTATTATTTTCCCAACAGCAAATCCATAGTTGAAAAAATCATCTTTCTTTTCCTGTTGCTTCAAGTTTATCAATGCTTAAAATCCCAGAATCAGGACTGAAAAAGTAAGAAAGTAAGTTGGTTTTCTAGGTTTCTGGATTCTTGGTAAATTAGTAGTACTATTTACTTAAAACTGCACAATTTAAAGGAGTATTGCTTTTAAATTTTATACCCAAATGGTATTTGATGTGTGATACATGTTTCTCTTAAGGTTATTTTTCTGTCTTCTTATTCAAATATTAATGAGTTCGTTTTTATGCCTCTGGCTACTTTGTTCGCTCTTGGGATATGGTAATGTTTAGAATATTTTTTACTGGGGGTGGCACCTGTGGCTCAAAGAAGTGTGGTACCGGCCCCATATACCGGAGACAGCAGGTTCAGCCCCGGCTGAAAAGAGCAAAAAAAAAAGGAATATTTTTTAGTAGTATGGCACAAACATGGTTGATCAGAAAGGACATAGGTGGTAAATAGCCCTTACGTTTCATGCTGGCGCTTATTGGCCCTGAATTAAACAGGCAGGTGGGTACATCCCTTCCCTCTTAGAGTCTATAATAGTGGAGTCTTATATCTGAATGCATGTTGATGGGACCTAGGTTGTTCTCGGGTACTATCCCCAGAGAATTTGATTCAGTGCATCAGAGTTGGGGCTCAGGAATCTGCATTTTTAACATATTTCCTGGGATCCTGAATGGGAAAAGGCAACCAGGAAGGGATTACTCAGTTGTTCCATAAAGCAACTCAGATGGTTTTTTGCAAACTCCAGCCAACTACATGCATTTTTTTTCTCTTATTTCTTTCAGGGTGTTTTCAGTGGAAAATCTCTACTGTCTGTTAGTTGGCATCCTGGACGTCCATTTTATAGACTAAGCTTTTGTACATTCCTCCAGCTGAGCTCCTCCCTTCCCTCCCACTGCAAACCCCCATCAGTAGGAAATTCTAGAAACTTGCAGAGTAATACCACTTTGTTTTTCTTCCTAAAGGTGCAACCGTTTAGTTAGATATCAAATCCAACACACTTGAGTTGTTAAATCTCTCTCAGAATCTAGTCATCCCTCAGGGGTTTCATTAATCTAAATGACCACATTATCACAGCTGCAACTCATCTTAAGAACTATTTCTCAGAAAAACAGTGAGTAGCCAGTGAATCTCTGTATACTGAGGGAAAAAAAATAAAGAACACTTTAAATTCTAAATCTTATCATCAGGGTTTCCGCTGAAATTTTTTCAATGTTGGAATGTGTAGCTTTTAATCTTGTTTTGGGGAATTTTTAAATTTGGCTTGGATTAAAGGGCAAAATGTTTGAGAATATAAACAGCTTAGTATCTAAAGGCATTAAACAGCTAAAGACTTAAAGAGGGCATATTTTAAGATTGTCCTTTTAAATAAATTGAAATTATTAACCAATATGGTGAATTTTTTTTAAAATTATTTTTTTTAATTAAATAAGATTTTATTTATTTTATCTTTCTTTAATTGACCAGTTCAAAAACAACAATGACAACTACAAGAATAACAACAACAAAAATAGCTGGGCATTGTGGCAGGTACCCAGCTACTAGGGAGGTTGAGGCAAGAGAATCCCTTAAACCCAAGAGTTTGAGGTTGCTGTGAGCTATGACATTACAGCACTCTAGCGACATACTGAAAAAAAAAAAAAGAATTAAGTTACACTGATTACTTTTGAAAAGTTTTATTTATTTATTTATTTTTTTGGTAGAGACAATCTCGCTTTTGTTCTCTGTAGAGTCACACAGCTCACAGCAACCTCCAACTCCTAGGCTTAGGCGATTCTCCTGCTTCAGCCTCTCAGGCAGCTGAGACTACATGCGCCTGCCACAACGCCCAGCTATTTTTTTGTTGTTATTGTTGCAGTTCGGCCAGGGCTGGGTTTGAATCCACCACCCTCAGTATATGGAGCTGGCACTCTACTAGCTGAGCCACAGGCACCGCCCCCTTATTTTTGTTAAATAAAGTTTCTCTTATAATTGTGTCCTGTCCCCAAGAGGAGTGCTATGCACCATGACCCCCATTCTTTTTAGTAAAGTATCTCCCCTATCCTCACTTATTCATTCCCTTAACACCACGCCCCCCCCCCCCGCCTTGTATAAGCTCATCTACTGCCTTCATTTTAGAAAAAAGTACATTGGATTCTTGCTTCTCCATTCTTCTGATGCTTTGCTAAGAGAATACTACCTTCCTCCAAGTTAATACAAAACATGTAAAGTCTCCATCTTTTTTAGTGGCTGAATAGTATTCCATGGTATACCTTTACCTCAGCTTGTTAATCCATTCCTGAGTTGGTGAGCATTTAGGCTGTTTCTACATTTTGGCAATTGTAAATTGAGCTGTGATAAAATGGCTGGTGCAAATGTCCTTATGAGAAAAGAATTTTTTTTCTTTGGGGAAGATGCCTAGTAATGGGATTGCAGGATCAAATGGGAGGTCTAATCTCAGTTCTTTGAGGATTTTCCATACTTCTTTCCAAACAGGTTGTATTAGTTTGCAGTCCAACCAGCAGTGTAAAAGTGTTCTTTCTCTCCACATCTACACCAGCATCTGCAGCTTTGAGACTTTGTGATGTGGGCCATTCTCACTGTGGTTAGGTCATATCTCAGGGTAGTTTTGATTTGCATTTCTATGACTATTGGGTTGATGAGCATTTTTTCAAACCTTTGTTAGTCTTTCATCTGTCTTTAGAAAAGGTTCTATTCAACTCTGTTGCCCAATCATATATGGGATTATTGGGTCTTTTTTGTTGATTATTTTGAGTCTCTATAGATCCTAGTTATCAAATTTTTGTCTGATTCATAATATGCAAATATCTTCCCATTCTGGAGGTTGTCTGTTTGCTTTGGTGGTTGTTTCCTTCACTGTTATAGAAGCTTTTCAGTTTAATTAAGTCCTGTTTGTTTATTTTTGTTGCTGCAATTGCCATGGAAGTCTTCCTATAAAATCTTGGAGTTCTCTAAGTACCTGTTCTGCTTTCTCTCTCTTGTTTTCTGCTTCTTTAACTACATGGGTTTTCTTGAAAACTTTATCCTCTAGCTCTGAGGTTCTTTCTTCTCCATGGTTAACCTACTTTTGACATTTTCTACTGCATTTTTAATTCCCTGATTGTCTCCTTCATTTCCTTATGTTCTGCTATATCCTTTCTATATTCCACATATCTCTTGTCTGACTTTAGGTTCTGTCTTTCCATTTTCTCATCCATTCCTTTTATTGTCTTTAGCATCCATATTTTAAGTTCCCTTTCTGTCAAGTCCATTAATTCTTTATAGGTAGAGACATCTGCAGTAGCTGCCTTATTGGTGGAGTCCCTTGGGGGAGTTCCTCTGTTTTGGTTTTTCATGTTGCCTGGATTTTTCTGTTGGTTCCTCATGTGTTCTTTCTTCTTGTTTACTTCCTTGTCCTCCTTTTTCCTTCTCATTGCCTCCTTTGCTTCAAATTACCTTGTCTCAGAGCTTAGATGTTGAAGTGGCCACAGCCTAAACAAAGCCAAACTCTTCCTCATGGCCTAATAAACAGAAGTCCTTGCTCTTGATGACAGTATGTTGTAATGTGTCTCCAGCATAACAGGTGGCACTGTGGGTTTTTTGTGGAGACAGAAAGTCCTGCCAGCAATCTCTATGGTCCTTACTTCCAACTTAGTTGCCTTTAGCAGATTGTCTGATTGATTCCTTAGCATTCAGATCTTTCCAGATTGGGACTTTAAAGCTCACAAGAATGCTTCAGGGGCAGGTCTCATAGTACCCCCTGAATTCAGTTTCTGTGGAGTGTCGGAATCCCTCAACCTGTGCCAAGAGTAAGGTTCTGATCCCAGTAGGCAGAATTAAGACTGCCATGGTTTAGACCCCTGCTTAGACCTTTACATGACCTTCACAAAATGGCAGCCTCCTGGCTAATGTGACCTTCTCATTATGACTGCCTAGCCAGCCACCAAATCTATGGCAAATCCAGTCCAACTGGCATTCAAATCCGGTTGCTGTATACTCTTTGAGTCTGCCCACTCTTCCAAGCTTTCCACTCAATGCACAGCTTCTCCTGACAACTGAAAACTCTGGAAAGGCTTCCTCCCATCCCCCTCTATGGAAGGCCAACTGATCCCCACCAGTCACAATCACTTGCCTAATTCATCAGATTTCCACCACTCCAGATCATAGGCTGTATCCAGCTTTGCATCTCCTGTCTGTGCTCCCTGAGCTGTGATTCTGAGTACCAGGTAGGGCTGGGTTCTCTCTTTTTCTCCAGTTGTTCTAGGAGAGCTCAGCTGAATGATCCTTCTGGTCTGCCATCTTGCTCTGCCCCCTGGTGAATCTTTTAAATATGTTTCCATGAACATATTTTAAGTGATACTCAATGTAAGCACATTGTATATAATCTTATATGTAGTTAATTGTAAGACTCTTAGCTTTTTCAGTAGTCAATAATGAACATGGTAGATTTTGGAAATGGTATCTTAATTTTTTTTAATAACTTATATATTTTTTTTTTTTATTTTTTTTTGTGTGTGTGTGTGTGTTTTTTTTTTTTGCCAGGGCTGTATTTGAACCCACCACCTCCAGTATATGGGGCCAGCACCCTACTCCTTTGAGCCACAGGTGCCACCCTGTATCTTAATTTTTTATTAGATTCTGGTGAGTTTTGTTTTTGCCTTTTTATAGATAAAAACTTTGAGTTTTGAATATCATGCACAGGAAGGAGTATAGATGTGTGTGTGTACAGTTCAGTGTTTTTCATCCATTTTTATCTCACAGCACACCTGTAGTTAAACTTTTGTGGCACACTTAAGTTATGTTAATCAAAAAGAAAAGAGTGAAAGAAAAAATATACTCACTGTGCTATAAACTTCTTTGGGAAATAATGTCATTAGTGATCTTTAAAACTTTTTGCAGCATACCTTTTTCCAGCATACGTCCTTTCATGGCATGCTGGTGTGCCTGAAAATCACTAGTTTAAAGAATAGCAAACATCCCTCGGTTCAGCTTAAGAGCTGAACATTATTAGTGACTACACATCTCTCCAAGTGCTCTATCCTGATCCCATATTCTATTTTCTTTACACAGTTGACCTATAGTGTGTGTTTTGGGAAAATCATTCCATACCTTTTGTCCATAGCATGAATCTCTTAAAGATACATATTTTTAAAAATGTTTAGTTTTATCTGTTTTTGAACATTATTACATTAGAATCATTCTGTGTCGTTTTTATGACTTGCTTTGTTCATTCAACATTGTTTTATGTGTAACCATGTTGCTGTATATAACTACAGTGCATTCATTTTCCACTGTATAGTAATTCAGTATGTGAAGGTATTATCCCATATTTATTCCTTCTAGTATTGATGGACTTTTAGATTATTTCCAATATTTTTTGGATATTACTATCTAACAGTATAAATTAAGTTGTACACACATTTTGGTGAGCATATGCAAATATTCCTTCAAAGTATATGTATATCTGAGAGTGAAATTGTTGGGTCATACGATCTATGCTCCTTTGGCTTTCCTGGATAGATTCAAATTAAACTACACTTGAAAATCGGTTGTAGCAATATAAACTGTCCCTTGCAAGGTGTGTGTGAATTCTAGTTTTTTTATGTATCTACAAATATAGATACAAAATGGAATTAACTGTGGTTTTAATTTTCATGTACATGATCAATAAAGAGGTTGAGCTACTTCTTTTAATGTGTTTAGGAGCCATTCATGAAATGCCTTTGTGGGTTTTTTTTTTTCACTTTATTAAAAATTAGTGGCTCACTGTCTTATAATTTCTTAAGAATCCTTTACGTATTTTGGATACATATCTTTTCTCAGTTGTATGTATTCAAGTGTTTTTTCCTCAAGACAGTCTTAAGTTTTCACTCTCTTTAAGGTAATTTTGACAACAAAAATTGTTTTTCAGTTTTGATGCAGGTATATTCATTTCCTATGGCTTCTATAACAATTTGCTACAAACTTAGTGGCTTAAACAATACACTATTATTCTCTTCCAGTTCTGGGAGGTCAGAAGCGTGAAACCAATTCCACTGAGCTGTAATCAAGGTGTAGGCAAGGCCTTTCTTTCTCAGAGGAAAACTCTTTCCCTTTCCCTTTCCAGAGTCTAGAGCGGCATCACTCACATTCCTTGGCTTCTGGCCTCTTCCACCTTCAAAGCTTGGCCTCTTGTTTCAGTCTTCACATTGCTTCTGCTGTCCTTACACCTCCCTCTGCCTCTTTGTTCCGTGGACACTCCAGATTATGTTTAGGTCCCACGCAGATAATCCAGGATAGTACCCCATCACAAAATCCTTCATTTAATTATGCCTGCAAAATCCCTTTGCCATCCAGAGATTAGGATGTAGATATCTTTGGGGAGGCCTTTAGTCATTCCATCACAGCAGATAAATTTCTTTCACTATTTTGGTGGTGAGGTAGAGTTAGTGGTGTGAAGGTGCTATGATTGTGGAATCTTCATGGGCTAGATCAGCCAAATGATTTGCTAGGTAGTCTCTTTCCATCATGTTGAGTAGAAATGAGTGACAAAACAATTCTGTCACTTAGGGAGGAGGGAAAGTTCCCTCACCTTTAAAAAAAACCATCTCCCATTTATGCCAAAGGGCAGCAACATCCATATCTCTATGTATATCTATCTGTATATACATATTTTTTTTTCTTTTTCCTTCTCTTCTGTTCAAATACCTGAGTTCCTCTTCTTTTCCTCACATATCCAAACATCTTTGGGCCTAGTTCCTTCAGGGAGCTCACACTTACTTTTCCATGTAAGCTTTGATTTATGGCAAAATCTTAGTAAAGGGTTAAAAAAAAAGCAAAGGACTTTTCCAATCCTTTTGCCTAATTAAATGATTCATTAACTTTAAACACACTTGGTATATAATGAACAAAGGAAATGGCTTTGGTTTTGTGTATCTGGAAAGAAAATGGGATTTAAATGGGCTGAAGACACAGGCTGAACTCCTAATAAATAATGAGGCTGAGAAGCAGACCTTGGAAGCCTTGGTTGGTGGGCAGTGCCAGAGGCTGGTATAGATAAGCACCCAAGTAGAAACGGGAGGAGAGTGACTCAGAGACCAGCAGCCACAGCACAAGAGTTGTTTAAATGCTTCAGTTTACATTTTAGTTCATGCTAGAAGTTTTAGAATTTAGAATCAGGTATCCTTCCTTCACTTAAACGTCTTTGCTTTAATCATTTGCATTTTAAAGAATTCATTATCTTTTGGGAGATAAAAGAAAAGTTTATTCTGGCCCTTTTCCTATTTTAAGGATTGCAACAATACATAGAAAAATACAAGCGGAGCTTTGCTAATGACTGACAAGAGAAATACTAATGTCACAAGCTTGCCAATCAATAATGTCCTCAGACTGGGAAAAATCAATGCCTTGTTAATATCTAGGTAATATGGTAAAGAGGAATCAGGTGATATTCATGTTGTGCTATGTATTAGGACATTTGCGTTTTGTGGGATAGATTTGACGGTTATTATCTCAATAAATAGGCATTATCAATTCTTCTGTGGTTGGCATATAAAAATCATAAAAGAAGGGTGAAGAACATTCAAAGACACTTGACTGTTTGAGTAAAATAAGTAATTCAGTAACATTTCTACACTCAATGTGGGAACTTAGAAACAAAGTTCCGTATCTCTAACCTGTCTTGGTCCTTATCTGCCCAGTTTCCATATTGGCATCATACTTCCTTCAAACCGACTGCAGAATACAGTAGGCATTAAAGGGGAATTTACTCATATCATTATCTGAATCATCAAGAAGGGTAGACTGTGAGTCCCTAGAACATATGCTTGGGTCCACTGGGATTCAAACCAGTGCCTTGGGGTGTAGATGAAAAGTCCTTCCCCAAGGAGCAAGAAGATACATCAACAGAATGATAACCCGTGGCAAATGCCATCAACATGTTTTGAATCTGTGGGCTCAAAATGTCAGTACTTATTAAACTGTACATTGAAATTAGTAAGGATATAATTACCGAATGTCCTATATTCCTTTCTGTCATTAGCAAAGACGTGGCAGCTGAGCCTTCATTCCTCTGATCTAACACGATCACTGTGGGTTGTGAATGAAAAAAAAGACATGAAAAAATTCCCTTGTTAACTCTTAGTCCTGGGTGGGAATTTAGTTTAGATGGGTTAACCTTCCTTCCAGCCCTGACTGCTGTGTCATATTTTGAGAATATACTCTCCAGCAAATGTATAAGGAACACTTCCTCTCTGCTAGAACGGAAAAGGGGAAAGATGTGTTGCTGACATTTTCAAGAATTTCTAAGTCCATTGTACAACCTTTTAGAGCAGAGAAATACTTTATATTTGACTAGGATTGCCCATGAAATCTGGAGCTGCTAATAGAAAAAAAAGTTAGTATTTGATCATAAATACCACTTTGCCGTGTTTTTTAAAAATACAGCAAAAACCAAATACTGTGTGCCGACAGATTTATACCCCTAATTATCATGAGACTCTATCGTGCAGTTTGAAAGAAAAGAATTTCCAGCCTTCCAGTTACTGATCAGCAATCATGAACCTCTGCTTCCTGGGTAAATACTTTGTCTTTGTAGTGTTATAAAGATAAGTCCTTCGAGCTAAGATGCAAACTGTTAAAACCACAAATCAAAGGAATAATTCAATATCTAGCTAGATAAATAGGAGATTAAAAAAAAACCCTTGACTTTCTGCTAAAATCTTTTCTCTTAAACACAGAAAAAAAAAAAAAAAAACTTTGAATTTGTGCTAAAATCATTTCTCTTAACAAGTGAGTTTGTCGTCTTGCTGGCCTGGGGCTGGAGGGAGGGAAGTGGGGCCAGGGGCAGTGAAAATGTGAGAGTTACAGACACGTGGCTGCTTCCTAAAACTGAAAGCATAAAGTGCAAAGAACCACTTTCCTACCTCACATCCTTTGCAGTGCTATCAAGTGTTGCAGTGTTCTTCAATGGAGTCAGATGAACACAGAGGAAATCTCATGACCAACTGACATGATGTGCTATATCACGGGAGAAAGGAAAACAATTATCGATTTCATCTGTGTGATTCATACATTACCTAGACGACTCAGGCTTCCTCTGTTTGAGTTAAAATTTTGTTTTATTTTATTTATTTATTTTTGGCCAGGGGTGGGCTTGAGCCCACCACCTCTGGCATATGGGGCTGGCATCCTACTCCTTTGAACCACAGGAGCCACCTTGAGTTAAAATTTTAAATGTCTTAGTTAACACCTTCCAAGCATTATTTTTGACATGAAGAAAGAGACAGTCGAGTTTCTCTCCATTATTCCCTTTATAATCATTAAACCTTGGAGTTTTTCAAGACCCAGAGAGGTTTTCAATGAGGTAGGATGATAACTATGTTGTCCCCACCTTTGTATAGGGAAAATTTAAAATGCACTTACAAGTTGACAAGATATTACATTGAACACTGTACACACAGTGGCTGGATTCTGCTATTCAATCATATTTTATGATATTTGTTTCATCACATGTCCATTTCTCTCTCCAACCTGTTATCCACCCACTGATGCATTCAAGTTTTTTGATGCATTTCCAAGTTAGTTGCAGTCATTAGTACCTGTCCCTGAAATCTGTCAGCATGCATATCATTAAGTAAAGTTCAGTATTTGTTTACAGGTAGTTATGTTTTGAACTGAGCTAGTCTAGAGCTACTTGGCTGGAAAAAGTACTTGTGGGGAGAAAAGCTGCCAGAAGTAGGAGCAGTTGAAAATTGGCGTGGAAGGTGCCATTTTTATCTGGGATTAATAATAGCTTTCAAGTATTTGCACCATGCCAAGCATTTTAAGTATACTATTTGATTTGATGCACACAACAACACTATCAATTTGTTTTGCTACCTTCAATTTACTCATGAG
>NW_003852452.1:1030150-1072269 GCF_000181295.1 Otolemur garnettii
ACTCTTAAGTAATTAGTGCTTCCATTTTATTGGTCGATTGATCGATTGTCTATAGGCTGGAACCATAATGTTTTATTTAAAATAAAAATTAGTCTCTACTGTTAATACGGAAGCCTGCCACTATGTCCTAGAGTGATTATTTCTGGCATAGAATTTATTGTTCAGAATTATGCTCATGTCTAATATCTCAATTTTGCCCTCTCGATATGATTAGGAGGAAGTAAAGACTGTTACTTAGTTACCTCTGTTTTTCGGAACTGCTCAATATTTGAGTTTAGGATTGGTGAATTAAATTGTAACGAATATGAAGTTTCTATCCATGGGGTCATCCTAGGAGTTCCTAAGGGAAACGCTGCTTATTATCCGGAAAGGGTGATGTCTTTTTCTTTTCAGATCATTCCATTTTTTAACCATTATTTTTCTCACTTGACTTGGAGGTTTAAGAGGAGGAAGAACAGTGTTAGTTTCTACGGAGGGAATTCATTTCATGTGTAAGTTTTGTCTTATTGAATTCTGGCAAAGAAGCTTTTAAAACAGCTTGAGGCTTTGTGGCAGGAGGGGGTTGAAGGGGGAGTTAGTTCTAACACAGTGTATCTAACACATTGTGGTTGTTGAGCTATAGTGCATGCATCTATGATGAATTAAGATGTCAAATAAGGTAATGTCAACCAAATCCTGCATGAAGAGATGCAATATGTACCATTGATTGAACACCAAAGGCCTACTTTCAAATATTAGCAAGAATAAACAAGCATGTATACCGCTAGGCCTACAGGGATTGCACGTTCCTTTAACCTGGAGCCTGTCCTCCCTTACAGACTGGTGCACATTTCAGAATTTCCAGTCTTCTCCGAATCCATGCAGCCTTCCATCGTTACTCAGTATGCGAGAGAATTTTAAAGGGAATGAAGGAGTTTTATGTTTTAAGGGAATTAAAACATTCTTGATTTAAAGGAACATCATTGTATATAAACAAAGAGACCTAGAAATATTTTTTTCCCTCTGTCGTTGGGTATGTGAGCTGTGGGAGTGAGACGCTTAAGGAGCAACTGAATACTTTTTGAAAAACATCTTAGCTGCCGCCTCCTTTAGCTCCCACCTGCCTTTATAACAACCAAACCCAGAGCTTAAAAAGTCTTCTCATGATTCATCTGCCTCACAGCTTGCCTTCATCCTTGTCACCAGAGAAAGCCGTTCTCCCCAGATTGAATCTTCTGCCAAGAGATGCAAGTTTGGCTGCTTGAAATCTCAGAAGTACCCATTTCTCAAGGAATTAATTAAAACAAATAAATAAAAGGTGTAAACTTTAAGGTTGTACAGATGACTTACGTTCCTCTAGAATTGTCTGTCTACATTTGCCGTGTTCCTAAAAGGATTGTGTGACAGGGACAATTGGCTTGAGGGATTGTTCTTCATCTAAATTTTTATCAAGTGCTCTTAGGAATAAGGATGGTTTATTCCTATTGACAGCTTGGCCCATGTACAATAAATAGGGGAGCCACGCTTGGAGGCAGCGTGCTAACTTGTAAGCAGCAGTGATTCAAATAGGATATTGAGAAAATAAATATGCCGAAACATTGTATAGTTGCAATGGTTGTAATCCTTGTAGTTGTAAATCGGACATAAATACCCTAGGAAGCCAGTTGCATTTTATATAATCTCACTAGATCAAGCTTCTGGAAAACATGTAAGTTTTGTTACTTAATTAGCACTAGATCCAGAACCTAAGGCCATCTACTCCACATACTGCCTTTGAAGCTCTTCTCTTTTTTATTTTAGTATTTTTGGCACTTAACCTAGCACAGTCCTTAACATTCAGGCAGGACTCAATAAATATCAGATGTATTAAGCAAAATTAAAACCTTCTCGAAAGTCTAATTTTGTGACTGTTGATTGTAAATATTAAAATTTCCAGGAATTAACAACTTTCATCTAGGCGGACTACCTATTTTCAAGTATAATTTAAATGACATTTTCTTTCTAAATAATCAGAACAAGTTTTCCTATTATAAAATCCTGATTAAATTTAACCAAGATAATGTCAGCATTTTTGAGGCTGTATTTCAGTATTATTAATTCTGACTTTAAAAGTCTGTCTTTTACTATATACATCTCAAATTATTCCCAGGACACGATTTTGTCACATGTGTTTTTGCCTAGATTTTTGATAGTCTGTCATCCTCATTATCACTATCAAAAATCTGTCACTGCTCTGAATTTTCTCATGCATTTTCCTCTCCATCTTGAGGAAAGGGCTGAAAATCCATACCCTAATTTGAAAACGTGTTTTTGTTTTGTTTTGTTTTGTTTTTTATCATTTTCAACATTAGTATTAAACTTCCCAATTTTTTATGGCAAGTCTTCTTAGCTGTACTTTTGCTCAGAAAAATGACAGTTAGCTGGAGATTGACTTCTGATTTTTTTAGTAGTGTCATATTTCTTGAGTAACTGTTGAGCAGTGGTATCTGTTGCTTCTGAATATTCTTTCTTCTTAAACAGTTTTTAGTTCTTACATGTTCCCCATACCCAACACAGTGACTAGAAATTAAAAAACACTGACTCCATCGCTTTCCTTTATGTGAGCTAGACCAAATGTAGTAGAGTCTAAAAGGCACTTTCATAAAGAATATGGATATTCTAATGTTTGGTGACCTGAAATTCATTCCTGAATTGAAAGTATTACAAAGAAACGTGGGTTACATTGAGAAATAATGGAGATGCTTAATCAAGGCTATACATTAATTATGTAAGAGTATTTTATAGGTCTCAAGCTGTCCTGCCCCAGTCCCCAAAATGCTAGGGTTATAGATATGATCCACTGCACCCAGCCAGCAAATACATCTTGATTCTTGTCGTGGACTGAATGTGTATGTCCTGCCACTTCAGATTCATGTGCTGAAGTCTTAACCCCCAGTGTAACGATGTTTGCAACAGGGATGGGGCATTTGGCAGGTGATTAAGTTCCAATGCGATCATAATGGTATAGTCCTACTCTGAGAAAAAACACAACAGAGAAAATGACCCTCTCTGAGCCAGAAGAGAGCCCTCCCCAGAACACCACCGCAATGGGGCCCCAAGCTTAGACTTCCAGGCTGCAGAACTGTGAGAAAATAAATTTCTGTTTTATTTTTATTATTGTTTCAGGTTAATTGAGGGTACAAAGAAGTAGGTTACACTGTTTGCATTTGTTAGGTAAAGTCTCTCTTAGAGTAAATTTCTGTTAAGAGATGCTATCAAGGCTAAAGATTCCTTGCAATGGATGCCGATGGTCTTCTTTCTTTTTATATGGGTATGATGTGATTATACCTCTGAGCCCAGGGGACTGATTCATTACTCCTTCTGTTGTTCAGTGCTGAAGTACACATATTCCCTTCGTATTGTAGCTCCTCTTCACATGTTCTCCTGGGCTGTACCTTGAGTACATCTCATGTCTCTGTTGCTGGAGGCCTGAACTGCAGAGCCACTCCTGGTTGGTAGTTAAAAGGAAGTTTATGAAAATGAGTCTTGCTGCACAACAATATTGCAGTTGCTTATCATATTATCTAAATCTTGCTGTTTTGAGTTGCTGATCAAACATGAGCACGAGTGTACAATGCTTTCCTGGGGCCAGTGTGGCCAACGCCGTGGTTGGAAAGTGATTCATATTACACTGAGGACACTTGGACCACGGACTTCCGCAGCTGCAGTGGGTGAGAAGATTCTCACCATGATTCAAAATCTTTTATGAACTTCTATAACTTGGAATGTTAATAACCGGACGTTGTGTAACAGTCTTAAATTGATCTGCTGATGGAGAGCAATTGGGAGGTAGACAGAAGACAAAATTGAGAAGTGGGATGATCGAAAGCTGGAGTCCCTGAACAATCCAAAGCTTAGTTTGTTAAAGATTTAACCAATCATTTTCTGAGTCCTTTTCATGGCTGTTGATTAAGGCAAGGATCTGAGGAAAAGTTTTCTTTGGGCCATAGTGACACTAGTAAAGATGAGCTCAGCTGTCCCCAAGGTTCTCACTGTTGCTTCCTGGCCTCGTGTAGTTGATGGGAGGCCAAATCCCCCACTGTCTTGAAAAGGACATGTTAACTTATGAGTCTTTGACACAACTTTGAGATGTGTCAGAGGCTCACCACTAAGAGAGATTTGCCCCCCAAATGACAGTTAATTGTAGAAAAACCACAGGATAAAACTCCAAGTCAGAACAACAGGACGCCATCATGCTTATAGAGTATTTTTTAGTTTTATAGCACAGATCCTCTGCATTCAAGCCTTTTAAAATTGCTTCCTTAACTTTTTTATCATTTCGATGATATAGCATTCAGAATTTAAAAATTCTGATAGTGGATGAGCTGCTGTGTGTATTAAGCATTGTATAATTTAAATGATGTCTTCTAAAAATGTTATTTCTCAAAGAAATAAAACACGGCATTTGCAAAATTAACACAGAGGATCTTATTTTGAAAGAAGTGCCTCCACTAATCTCAAGTCTATTAGGAATAATTTTCTTTAACTTGGTCTATTGACCATTCTCATCTCATGAAAAGAATTTTTCCTCCTTTGATATTTGCTTCGGATTACATAACTTAACTTTCTTTTTTTAAAAAAATAGTGATTTCCCTATTCACTACTCATAAGAGGGGAAGAGAGAAATATTTATGAATAACTTTTTCTGCCATCTTCTCACAAAGGAGAATTCAAGTGGGAGAAGCTCCCAAATTAAGCAAACAAAACTGGCATTAATAGTGAAGGCAGATTTAAGCTATAAGCCAATTTTAGCCCAGGAATATGGGGGGAGGGGAGAGAGAAGGGAGGGGAGGGGAGGAGGGAGGGTGGGGGGAGGGAGGGTGATTGGTGGAATCACGCCTATGGTTCATCCTGTAAGGATACATGTGAATCTCTCTAAATGTAGAATATAAATGTCTTAACACAATAACCAAGAAAAAGATATGAAAGCTATGTTAACCAGTTGGATGAAAGTATTTCAAATTATATACAGAAACAGTACACTGTACCCCATGATAGTATTGATGTACACTGCTATGATTTAATAAAAAAAAAGAAAAGAAAAGAAAAAAATAGTGAAGGCAGAGCACCATTCAGGTTTTGAAGGGAAACCACAACTATCTTCGCTGACCTGATTTTAACTAGCTTATCTGACTAACCAACCTCACCAACCAGGGCTCTTGAGTCTTCACTAAAAATTATAATTGGAACTTTATTGTGGAAGTGAGAACAATATAACCTAAAAATTTGTATCCTCATATGAATTTGAAATTTAAATGAAAAATAACCAACGGATACAAACTGCTGAACTATAAGCTGAAAGATTCTGTTGTTCTTTCTATGAAAACATCATTAAATGCTTTCTTTCTTTGAAAGATTTGATGATGACAAAGTAGACACAGCATATATGTTAACTTAGGTATAAGTGATGTAGTTGTGAAATATTGGGAAAACAGTAAAAATCAAAGAACTGTGGCACATTCAAAAAGTTTACATTTTCTTGATGTGGAATATCAAGTAGAAGACCTAAGCCTTGAGGGGTTTGAGCCTTTCATAGAAAAATTGGTGAATGAATGCATTAATGTGAATAATGAAAGTTTCGAGTTAAAGGTGGGTGTTTATTATGCTCTCATTTAATTTGCTTAAATGATCCTCTGCTTTTAGTAACTCTTTCAGCTGTATTTGCTGATTTTATTTTTGTTAATCACCTACTAGTCCTGGTTATCTGGATAAGAAAACTTTCACCATGTTAAATGTAACCCTAGCCAAGTCCCAGGACCATGGGACCTACTCTTTGCTACTTACATATAAAGTAACAGAATGAGGCAGCTACAGAAAAATGTCAGAAAGAATTTTGATGTTTGTATATTAAAAATAATAAAGATTTACTACATGAAACATCTCTTTTCAAATCCCACAAACTCCACTCAGATTTGCTGGTTTGAATAATTGATTCAGAGTCTCCAAGGAAGTCATCTAGTAAATACTTGACTTACTAAGTAGTAAGATCTTCAAATCATTTTTTTTTCTAAGACGTATGGAAAGCCCTAGATTATGTCTTCTTGTTGCATAAATATTTTGTGACTAAAATTATTCATTTGTTCTTCACACCAGCATTTTTTTTCTGTACTAAAGCAATTTGTAAGCCGTATACAAGCACACATTTTTATCATTATTATTATTATTTTTCCAAAATAACTGACCAGAAAAGCCATGGGATAGAGAAATTCTCTATATTTCTATAAGGCGGGTATTTTTGTTTGTTTGTTTGTTTGTTTTGAATGAACTTTACTTAAATGCTTTACTTGAGAGCCTATCAGGAAGACAAAATAGTGTTTTAGTTGAGGAATAGAAAACTCAGTTTTAGATAAAAAGCAGATTCTGGCACACAAAGTAAAGCAATACAAGACTTTAAATAAAATCCAGTTATACGTAATCAAGCTGGTATTAGATACAAAACACATTAAAATAAACTAAAAATTGTTTCATAAAGGTCAAAGTGCACGTCTCAACTTCTAACATAAAAAGAGAAGCTGGTGCTTATGTAAAAGAATCTGTATAAAAGCCATATGGAACCGTCGCTAATAAATATCCATTTAATCAAATGTCACTATGTTTTTTAATGTTTTGTAGTTTGATGCCGAGAGCGTACTTTTATTTCGTCAACAGCTGCTCTTTCTAAATGGGTGCAGCTGTACTACCGAGTTAATTTGCAACAATTGCTTAATTTTTAGTCAGTTGCTTCCAGTCTTTGAAAACTGATGGTTCACGTTTCTGTGGAAGGAAAAAAACTTTTTTTGTTGTTGTTCCTAGAAAGCGCAAGTATGGTATAAAGTAGGAGATAGGCAAATAAAAGTTTCTCCTTGATTTTTTAAAACATAAGAAGTGCTGGTCCTCTCTTTTAGAGTACGGTGTTTCTGTGTTTCCTAGACATCCTTTTTCAGACCACGTTAACAGAGATGTTTGGTACCCACATCAACGTCAATGCCTTCGTCTAAAAACGTCTAAAACACTACAGGCTAGAACAAATTCTGGTAACTGACTTGAAACAGAGGAAGAGATAATTACATCTATTAATTTTGAATGTGATCTGCTTTGAGACTCACCCAGTATCATGTATTTGTGGCTGGAATTAGAACTTTGGCTTCGGAATACAGAGAGACTTGTGTCTTCTTCACCTTCATTAAATTAAGATGTAAAACACCCCCTGTCCCTATCTCTTTATAGTACTCTATCTGTGTCTGCTATGTCATTTTGCAAATCTACTTTCAGGCTTCAATGCTGTGGCAAAAGCATCCTGCTGCATACCTTAAAATTCAATTTTTTTTAAACTCAGAAAAACTTGGAAGGAAAAATAAATAGTAATTGAGTATCTAATGTTTATCCCAATAACATTTTCATAACTTCTCAGAACCTTTCATCTTCCAAATAAAACTGTGAATATAGATGTGTAGACACGTAAAATGTGATGTTATAAAGGTGTATATATTCTTTTAATCTTTCTTCATGCAAGAACTTACCTGTCTCCAAGGGTGTGAGCGTGCTCAGTCAAACTGCCTGGTTCCTCCTCCTCCCATATCCACTTCACTCCTGGCTCAGCGGATGAAGTTTTTTTGAAGTAGTGTCTTTTTCATGGAGTAGCTTTAAAGATCTCCGTGTATGTGTATTACAGTCTTTTTGTAACTGTTACTTAAGTATTTAATTTCTTTATCTGGTAGGTCATGCAGACAGAATTCTTTCATCAATGTAAATTTGGATCACCTCGTTACCTAGTTATTGCCTAGACTTAAACTGCAATTACCTTGAAGGTTTTTTTTTAATCTCTTAAAAGTACATTATACTTAATAGTAGTGGCCTAGTATAAAACTCAGTAACAAAATGTTCTGTTAACTTCTATGTAGGATTTTTTTCTTCTTTAATATTTTAGTTGTTATTAAGCAATAACCTGCTTATAATAACCTAGGTAAGGTATAGTTAGTATTCCCCAAAAATCAATGAATTTTTTTATAGTTTTTATTCTTTTGGGGTAAGGCAAAATTTGATTTTTGGTTTACCTCTAATCTCTGCAAGAAAGGAGTTTGTATAACTTGTATGCTTTTTCTTTCTTCTTTTAACATTGCTATTTGTTTTGATTAATGTTAATCAACATTTCAGCAAATTTTTGACTTTCCAAATCAACATTTCAGCAAATTTTGTTTAAAATTTTTGCTTTGTCTTTAACCTTTTATTGCTTATTATCCCATTTTATTTTTATGATACTTAAGATATCAAAAACTTTGAAGTGTTCTTAACATTTAAAAAGTATCACAGTAGAGCCTGAAACAACCAGTGGGAACAGACTGTCATTCACAATGGTCATGGTATACGCATGACTCCAACAGTCATTTGTAATTTGTGATTAAAAAATTACTGTGTCCCCTTCCAAGGTGACTTTATTTTTACAGTTTTCCCTGGTAAGTGTGTATATGTTGATGGAAGGTGAGTTGGGAGAAAAATATATCATGGTCATTCATTCGTAATGTGTTGAAGGACGAGCACAGCGTCAGCATAGTTTATTATGATCACGAGTAACATGAAATTAGACAATGAAATGTCAGTTCTTCTATTAGTTTCCTTTGGCATTGGTAACAAAATACCACAAACTGTGAGGCTCAAACAACAGAAATGTCTTGTCTCTCAGCTCTGGGGCGGGAAGTCAATGATCAAGGCACCTGCAGGTGGGCTGTGTGGGCAGGAGCTGTTGTGAGCTCTCTCCTAAACTCTGCGGACTTGGGCGTTCCTCACCTTGAGGATGGCATTCTTCCTATGTCCTCCCTCTTCCTACATCTATCACTGCATCTGCATTTTTCCCTTTTATAAAGAAACAATCATATTGGATTAGAACCTAGCCTAATGACCTCAACTCGGTCATCATCAAAGACCCCTAATTTCAAGTAAGATCCCATTCATGGCACAGAGATTAGGACTTCAGTACGTTTCATGGGGATGCAACTCAACCTGTAACAAGTCTGGTTTGCCCTTTTACAATTAATTTTTAAAAAGGTTTCAGTGTTCCTTTCGTTTCTACTCTTTGCTCAGAATCAGACAAGTCAAAAATTCTTTTCAGGTATGTTGATTTATTTAGTAGAAATATGGGCTGAGATTTCATAATGGTGCACAAGAAAACTTTTGTTTTCTGTCATCTGTGTGCTAACATTGATATTTTAAGAGAACTAGTCATTTGTAAGGATTTATTTATCTACATTTACATGAAATCAACGTCTTTAAATCTGGGATATTTACTTCCCTTTGTGTATCACAGAGGTACTTAATTTTATTTGAAGTGTTATTCCTATGCTAGCTTTACTGCATTTAAGTTCTGTTTTGATATGACAGACAATAGAGAACAAAGATTTAATTTTTCTGAATTAACAACAAGCAGAATAAAACAACACTGTAAATCCAAGAATTTACATGAGTTCTTTGAAACTGAGAAGACTGTGACCTGATCAACCAGATTAGGGATTTTATCTCACTGACACTTGGACACCAGTGCTTGAGGTTTTGTTGTTATTGCACTGCTTTTTCCAAATAAAATCTAAAGGATAGTTCTGGTTTTTTTTTTTTTAAATCACATGTCCAAATTCCTTTTTCCCCTAAATTCTTATTTTATCCAACTTTTGCTAGGCCTTTAAAAATATATTGCCTTGATGTTTATATGGATGGAGCGGTACATTCCCTGGGATTAGTACCCCTTCATTCCTAGTGTGTGTATGAACAAACACACACGTTTTTGAAGATGAACATATGATAGATGTGGCATTTTAGAAACTGGGTACTTTTGAGTGGTTTGCCTAATCACAGATATTAAAAACTTGTTTGTTTAAGACCTAGAGGTAAGTGTGGAGACTGAAAAAATTAGTTTATTTTTGCTTTATAAACTTTTTTCTCTAATTATCATAGTAATCCATGGTTAATGAACAAATTTCAGAAAACAGAGGGAATTACATGGGGAAAAAATCCTTGCCATCCAACACGGTGTACTCCTAAATTTGTATCAATGTCTGTCTGTGAGTGCAGGATAATTAAAAAAAATTAAATCCCCACTCTCAGACAAATATAAAATGAATGCTTGCCAAAGATTTTAACTGATTAACGAGTGAGGGAACCAGTAAGATGTTATAACTAATTCAAATGAGAAGTCAAAGTATTACACACATTTAAAGTCAGAAAAGGAATGAGGAAATGAATTTACCCAAACCCATGCAAAACTGGTCCATTTCCACAGGGCATTAATCAAATGCATCTCCATGACTGATAGCTGTCACTTTTCTTTTGCTTATAGAGTTGCAAAATGGCTCAGAGATACCAACAGCCACAGATAACTAGAACGTGTGAGCTGGTTAGGGCACCCACTAAATCAGTTTTGCCCATTGAAGTCTTTCATTTTTGCCCATTGAAGTCCTTCACAAGTTTTCCATGCAGGTTGTCTTGATATTTATTTTCACCAATTAGAATCGTGTTTTTATATTTTTTTCACCTAAAACAAATAAAACTGAAAATAGAACCATATTCCTTTTCATTGATACTGATACGACCTACATTGTTACCCAGGAGCATTAGGAAATGCATAAACACTTAAAAACAAACAAATAAAACCAAAATCCTCCTTGACCTTCGTGCTTTGGAGGGGACAACAAACCGATGCATCATCCCTTTAGCTTCCTCCCTCTAGCCATCCTTTTCCTTACTCAGCCACCCCCTCCCCAACCCCTTCAGTTAGTCCATCCCAGATCCTGCATCTGGGGTTTTGCTTGAGTCAGCTCATAATACGAGTCACATCATTAGAAAAAATGCTTGCGAGAGTATATTTCAGTATTGGTAAACAAGAATTCTTACCATTACCTTTGAAGATTCTGCTCACCTGCTAATTACAGATCTGTGTTACATGAGGCTGATCTTTGCCCACTGTTTTTCTTAAAAAAAAAAAAAATCTTTATTTTAGTTTCCATGAGACAAATATCTCTTCTTAAATGAACAGACTTTTTTTTTTTATTAAATTATAGCTGTGTACATTAATACTGTCATGGGGCACAGTGTGCCATTTTTATATACAATTTGAAATATTTTCATCAAACTGGTTAACATAGCCTTCATGTCATTTTCTTAGTTATTGTGTTAAAACATTTATATTCTACCTTTAGAAAAATTCACATGTACCCTTCTAAGATAAACCATAGGCTTCTAAGAGAATTAAAATAGAGCAGTGAATGTAAAATGTCCTTCCTAGAGTTTAATCACATTATTTTGCTAGAAGCATCCAGGTTCAAAGTGGTATTTTATATTTTAGTAAATATTTAAACAAATTACTCTTCAATTGTGAGATAATAATAATTCTGGAATTGATAACTTATTTGGAAATCATCTAACAGGTTCTCTTTCGAATACCATATTCCAAATTTACTAATGTACTCTGAATCTGAACACAGTTATTTAAAAAAAAAATTCACTTTCTGTTTACCTTGAAGTATAGATTTTTCCCCACAGTTATTTTCCTTTGGTCATATCTTTCCTTCATAAAGAATTTTTGTATTTTGTTTTTATTTGTGTGCATGGGCAAGAGGAGGGATACATTCATTTTGCCATTTCTAGAGATTAATGTAGAAAATGCCTAGAGAAGACAGGGTCTGGTTGTGATTTAGAGTTAAAGCCACATAGCCTGCAAGCCTGGCAGTCAGCTTCTGACAACAGGAGCAAGCCTTCAGCTGAGCATGAAAACTGATGGCTTTCCTTACGCCACAGCCTTCTTACCATTTTGATTTAAAAAATGTTTTGGGTATAAACAAATGACTGTAGCTGTGAAAAGTGAGACAAAATAAACTTTCGTTCTGTCCTGTGGATATTCCATGTATTTATATGGATGAATGAAAAGTCAGTACACAGCTCACTGCCAGTCTCTACAGAGGAAAGAAAATAATTTGTGCTTACACATATTAATGTTTAAGTGAATCATTTTACATATAATCATATATGGTTGTAAGATATATTAGTAACTCGAAATGTATAGTTAATTCTATTTCTCGCCTCACAGACTAAATAGATTTATTCCAGTAAAATCAAGCCTGAAAATATTGTTCGCTGATTTAGATGTTACTGACAGATGGGTCTTAGGTCAGAGTAACAGCTATGGCTGGAAGACATTGATTGTTAACATTTATGCTCCAATAATGAATGGCCTGGATTTCTTCCACGTGTTTGCCCAGGAAATACAGGGCTGTGAAAATCTTGACGTCATAGAGACCGAAGGATTTGGGGCCAGGGCATAGTCTCTGCTGGCAGTCATTCATTAGTAAAATCCATGGCAAGAGAGTTGGATTTGAGTGACATCTGGAGGCTTTTATACCTACAGGTGGAAAAATAATTCTGTGTGTATGCATGGGGGGGAGAGGTGTGTGGGTGTGTTTGCCCCAGCAACTTTGATTTGGCTTTTAGGAAATACCACATATGTAACTAATGGATTAAACATTTTACATCGAGAGAGAAGGAAAGACTGATATTTTATGATTCCTTTTCTTGAATGTCCTTGATTCGTTTAATACTACATGCTAATGCAAAACATTTCTTGAGTTATATAGATGTGAGGGATACATATCTATTAGTTGTTATAGATTACCATTTAAAAATGAAGGTTGAAATTTCTTTTACCTATCAAGAAAATTATAACAGTTACCTATGAATATCTGGAAAGGATACATTTGAAACTGTTTAGCTGTGAGGCAGAATTGTTGACATTGCTAATGGCCATTGAACTGTGGGAAACTCATTGTGGGAAACTCTCTGTGGGCATTAAAGAGACAGTGGGACAGTGTTGTGTTTGCTGCATGGAAAGGGGGGACTCAAGGCTTCTCTGCGTTGTGGCTCAGGAGAACAATGTATGCATAAGCAGCTCGTAGTGCAATTTAGATTCCAGTTCCTTATAAAATATTGAACATATAGTTTGATTATGACATTCTATAAAATTTGCAGCAAATTTATTCTATTGTATATCACTAATGCTCCAGAGAAGACTATAAAATTCCATGGTGGTTACAATATAGAATATCAATATTAAAAGTATACGATTAAACATTTCTTTTTGTTGGTTCTCATCCCACTTAAAGAGACAGAATCAGTATCTCTTTGACACATGATCAACAGTAGGAGGAATAATGATTTGATAATCCTCCAACATTTTCTTATTCATGGTTTTTTTTTTTTGCAGTCCAAGAGTTATCAGCATACAACACATTGTCTAGTGTTCTATGTTAGAGAATGGTTATTCATATTTTATGAGAAAACCTTATAATCAACATTGTCAAATAATATTTTTAGCTATAAAATGGATTATCTGTCCTAACTGGGTTATTTTTATGTGAGACAGAGTCTCATTATGTGGCCCTAGGTAGAGTCCTGTGGCATCACAGATCATAGCAACCTCCAAATCTTGGGCTTAAGTGATTCTCTTGCCTCAGCCTCCTAAGTAGCTGGGACTACAGGTGCCTACCACAATGCTCAGCTATTTTTTATTGCAGTTGTCATTGTTGTTTTAGCTGGCCTGGGCTGGGTTTGAATGTGCCAGTGGCTGGCACCATAACACTGTGCTATAGGAGCTGAGCCCTAACTGGGTTATTTTATGCATATAACAAATTTCTTTGAGAGAGTAGTCAGTAGCAACATGTGGTAACAGATCCCATTGTTGTCATCTCATTAATGCTTAATGTCCATACATCACTGTATTTTTATTGGAAATACATACAATGTTGTATGACTATAAAATACAGACATGTAAATTGCCTCCTGTAATCACATTTCTGGCAGGAAATAGATGACGCAATTCAATGAGTCACTGACGACCTTGAGGAAGGAACTAGTTATGGAAGTACTAAGGGAAGCAACAAGGAATTATAAGGGAACCTGACTTAGGAAGAGGGGCAACCTACTGTCAAACTTAGGTCTAAAGGCTCATGGACAGGGAACCCCAAGAGAGCAGTATCTATGGGAAGGGGCTCCAGAACAGGAGCTGTGGGGTGAGTTGAGAAATCCAGCCACTATTCCATCACCTCAAGGCTGTGAGCAGGTCAGGGGAGGACAGCAGGAGATGGTCACCCTCTTTTCTTCTTCTATTCCACATCCACTCATGGCCTTAATCCGGATGAGATCTGTGAACTCTGGAATGTAGGTATTGTAATTTGTGGGAATCAGCCTCTTTAGGGTAGAGGAGGAAGGAGGAGGGAGGAATGGGAGGTGGGAAATGGAGAATTATAAGCAAAGACACCTATTGGCAGTTTGACCCAAGGTACACTGTTTATAAATTACTCTGTACTTTAGTTTTCTTATTGATTTAATGAGGGAGAATAATAGAACCAATACTTTTATGAAAGTTAAATGAGTCAATACATATAATTCAGAACATGTAGGTAAGAAACATCTGGATAGAAATTGGTCAGTGAGTATTATTAATAGTATCATTAATACTTTATGAATTTATTTTACATGCATTTTAGCCATGTATCTTGTTCACCTCCTCCTTTATTTATATATCTGAATATATATACACTGTGTACAGTCAGCCCTTTATATCCGGAGATCCAACATCTATGATGTAACCAACTGTGGATTGACAGTATTAGAAAAAACAGGAAAAAATAGCAATACAAAAATAAAAATAATACAAATAAAAATACAGTGTAACAATTATTTACATAGCATTTACATTGTGTTAGGTATTTTAAGTAATCTAGAGATGATTTAAAGTATATGGGAAGATGTGCTTAGATTGTATGCAAATACTAGGCCTTTTGTCTACGAGGGTCCTAGAACAAATCTCTCTCAGACAACAAGGGATGGCTGTACATATGATTTTCTTAATAATGTTTTCTTTTATCAGGCTTGCTTCATTGTAAGATTTTAGTATGTAAGACACATAACATACAAAATATCTATTAATTATTTATGTTATTTGTAAGGTTTCTGATCAGTAGTAGGCTATTAGGAGTTAAATTTGGGGGAAGTCAAAGTTATACTTAGATTTTGGGGGGCAAGGGAGCCTGCAGCCATAGCTTCTGAGTTGTTCAAGGGATACCTGTAATTGATTTCCCTGTAATGAGGTCCAAGAAGCACAATTTTAAGTGATGGACTTGAATCTCTGACTGTATGTGTATAAATTCTTGTGACTGCATTTTATCTATTTTGTTTTGGCCTAAAATGTTCTCCTTACATGATGAATTATGAAGTAAGTCTTTCCTTTCTTACAGAGTAAATTTTCTTAAATTCAAGTTGACCATGTGTGAGGAAAATTGATATTTATTTACTTTTACTTCTGGGCAGAATTGGGATAGAAAGCTATACATGTCATTCTGTATTGAAATAGTTTGGAATATTTTGCCCTCTAATTTAGACTAAGAAGATGTTTCCACCTGGTGACAGATAACTGAAGAGAATTGGAGAAAATATATTTTTAAAAAAATTCTATTAAAAAACTCCCCCAAATAGCAACAACAACAAAAATGATGTCCTAGATATAATACCATTCCATTTCATCAAACAAGTGACTTAGCACAAATGTAATTAATATAAAGAAACCAATTCCACAACATCATATAATGTATATACATTCTATCTAAAATCATTCAATTTGAGAATTCTTCCACAAGGCAGTGAAAAAGAAAAAGAGACTTTTTAAGCACCGTCTTTGGCCCTTGCTCTGCCTGTTGAAATGTGTTCATTCAGCCAAATTGTTTTTCAAGACTATTGTCTCAATTTACACCTTCACCAGCAATGTAGGAGAGTGCCTGGTAACTTTTTAATTGGATTTTTTTTGTGACAGGAAGCCAAATGGACATTTAGCTAATCAATTAAAACAAAGATGAGTCCATTGAGTTGCTGTTTTTGTGTTACAGAAGATGTACATGTGAAAATAAATTATATAATTTTTATTCTCATGAAGTCATCAGACTGTAAGAATGCTTCGAATGTGACTCATAATTCCCTCTCTTTGGTACTCTTAATGTCAGTAGAAAGAAGCAGAGGTTAAATACACTGTGCCAGGGTTCTGACTCTTTTCCTTTGGCCCAGAGTCAGTGGTGAGGAGAGGGGACTGATGCCATGTTAGTCACGCAAGCAAGCATGTGCTGTGCTGGCCCACACTGGCTGCCTTATCGGTGGGGAGGGAGGTGATAGCTGAGTGCCTGACGCTGAGTACTCAGAATGTTTGATGGATAGATACGTAAATGGATGAATAAATGAAGTGTTGAAGTGGTAAGTTCTCCAACCTGCTGATATTGAAAGGTGGAAACCATTGTTTGGCATTTGCTGTAAAGGTGGGTAAAAACCTTCTCACTGCAGAGGAAGGTATGTTTGGCTGTTTAGAATTATGCTTGTCAGAACCGGTTCCGGAGGCCTTCCAGGTCACCGTGGTGGAACCACTCACATAAACTCATGCTAGTCTGAGAGGACCGCTCTTGTTCCTCATGCCCTCAAGGACACAGGTTCCCCCCGGCCCATGGCCCCGATTATCTGTCTACTACCTTACAGGCCAAAGTTCTTCTAGAGACAGACCAAGAATTTATTTTGGTTCTTCTCAATCAGGTTATCTATATTCTGTTTTTTGAAGTCATCCAACATTAAGTGCCTGACTTTAGGGTTAAAAAGATGTACTTTTAAAGATTTTGATTGGTTTTGCTGTGTTGGATGGAAAAGGTACTGAACTTTAGCTTCTGTTTCTCATGGAGGCTTTATGCTCAAGGAAGAAAGTCCTCAACCATGGAGGCAGGGTTTTTAAAATGTAGGACATATCAATATAAGCCCTATATGAAAGTTACAGAGGAGGGTGGAGGGATTCCAGAAGGGAATCATTCGTGTTACTAGTGATGCCCCCAGCAAGGGAATAAGCCCAGGAAATGTGAGAGGAGAGAAGTTCCATGAAGAAGCATTCTCTTGAATTGTGCTGGCCGTGTTATATGAGTGCTTCAAGGTCATCATGGTTGTTGGTTTGCATGTTGAAATGGGTACTTACTCCGTAATGTAAACTGTATTGTCAAGAGCTGTAACCGGTCACTTTAATGGAAACTGCAACTAGTATTTTCATAAAGAACATATAATTATTAGGAAACATCCTCATAAGATTTAAACCAAAATCAACTGATTGTGATTCCGATACAACTGATTTCGTACTTTATGCTCATCAGTTCCAGCAATGAAACTTGTCTTGATTGAAAAAATTAGATGATAATTTTATAACTTATTACAATTGACACACACATTTCTAATTTATATTTGAAGTATTAGGGATAAACTGATTATTTGCAATGTAATGAGCTCTTTATTCCCTCTTTGACCGGATAAAGGGTCCTATTTTAAGAGTCTCCTCTACTCATATTGGGTATTGCCAAGGGCAAATCACGGATGAGGCTGAACAAGGAAGAACGGGGTGGGGGCAGATGTGCACGGTGTGTTTCTCTGTGTGTTCCTCTGTGCCCTGCTCTGTTCATTTGTGCTGGTCTGCTTTATGTTCTTCTGCTTTAACTTGGTGGTTAAACAGACATTAACCAGGGGAGGAAAAGACAACTTCATGTGAGTAAGTACATTTTGCTATCCCACTATTTCCTGGTTGCATTTGAGCTAACTGTGCAGCAATGTGTGATATAACAAAAAAGATTTACTGTGGTTATATGGTGTGCTAAGAGGAACACTGGACCAAAACAACAGATCACCCGGATCCTTTAGTTGTGCCATTTTATCCATATGAAGCATTTTCTACTATAATCTCTGTTATGTAAACTGGTAACTATACCTGTGCTGTTCAAGGAAAATTTATCCTAATGGTAAGTAATATAAAAAATCCAAATCTCAGAGATTAGCGGGCATTGTGAACTTTATAGATTTAAATATCAGGCTTCCCCCACTGAAGGATATTTAAGAATTTTGTAGAGTCAGCCCTCTGTGTCGGTAGGCTCTGCATCTGTGGATTCAGCCAACATGGTATTGAAAATATCTAAAAAATAACACGATTGTGTTTACACTGAACATGTACACACTTTTCTTGTTATTATTCCCTAGACAATACAGCATAACAGCTATTTGCATAAACTTTACATTATAATAGGTACAAGTAATCTAGAGATGATTTAAAGTAGGAGGAAGGATGTCCATATGTTACCTGCAAATACCATGTCATTTAATGTCAGGGACTTGATCCATGTTTTGGTATCAGCAGAGACTTGGAACCAATGCCCCATGGATACCAAAAAGTGGATGTAGTCTGTAACTCTTCTCTGTATCTCAAAATATTTCAAAATAAGATTTTTTTTTTTTTTTTAGTAAATGGCTTTTACTTCTTTAGACTTGGTCTTGAATTTCCTTTACGTCTTATACTAGAACCGATAAAATTGAACTTTGTATCTCTAAGATAAAATGTAAAGATGGGAAAGAATGTTTCTTTTCCTGTTTCTTTTTTTAAAAATTTATTTATTTGCTTTTCTTCCTTCCTTCTTTCTCCTCTTCCTACTTCTTTTCCTTTCTAATATAGACAGCAAAAAGGGGCAGCAGTAAAGGCATAGATCCTCAATGACCAATTGTGCCTCACTTTGAATCATAAAGAGGGACCAAAGATCATGGGTCTGTTCAACGCCTAGGTAGAAAACTGGCGTGTACAAGGGTTTTTGCACTTTGGCCTTGCAGAGAGTAATGATTAAAATCTCAGCCTGTGGCGTCTGAGGTGGGTCCTGATCCATTGCTGTGACACCCACTAGCTCTGGAACCTTGGACAACTTTACAAGGTCAATTGTTCTACAGTTTCACATTTGTATGGCAGGCAAAAGACTCCTCGGGTACTTCTGTAGAATTCTAGGGAAGGTTCCAAGAAGAGATATTACGTGAAATGATTAACACTGTGCCCGAGGTGCAGTAACTTTTCCTTAGCTACTGGGGCCTTGTTAGAAGTTATTAATCCTTAGTCATGTTTGTGAGTTATGTCATTTCCATGGACCTTTATAAAACAGTTAAAGATAAACAATGATGGACTCTCCAAAGGATTCCAGTTACCATTTAACTATTGTCAACCCGGGGTTGTTTCTTATGTCTGTTTTAGAATTTGTAGTGACAAAAAATGAGATTAACAATTTGATTTTTTTGTGAATATACAAAATACATTTGAGCTATTAGTGTTCATGTAATCATGCAAAGACATACACTTTTCAGACAAATCATTCTTACTAGCCTTGTTTAGTTTGATAGAATCCAGAGTGTATTTCTCTCACTCCACCCATATTCTCTTACCTTTCTATGTATTCTTTGCTCTTTACTTATTTTATTGAGGTACTGTTGGATGCAGTAAGATGTACTTATCTAAGTGTACAGTTCAATGAGTTTGACTAATGCATGCAAACTTCTTTTGGCTCATCTGACTGATTTCTATACTATCACTAACGGCGTCACCAGGGTGATCTGTGGCGTCAAATATGCAGCATATCGAGTGTTTTACCAGTGCAGTTATTAATCCTCATATCTCTGTCTTTTGCACATGGCTAATATACCCAGTTTTACAGATAAGAACTGAATTTAGTAAGATTCATTGACTTGCCTGAGCTCACTCTCCCTGGTAAGCAGTAAAGCATGCCTTAGAATACAAGCTTCCGCCCATGGCCCCCACACCAAACTCTCTCTCCATCACTGCTATACAGGGTGTCCCAAAAGCGGCCCACAAAGTCACCATCCAGGAGGAGAATGGGAAATCGTAGCTAAATGTACCTTTATTTACAGAATATTCATTACAAAATTGTACAAAGAGGTGGCCAACAGATAGAGAATGTTTTATAAACATTTTGTAAAATATTTGTGCAAGCTGGAGTCTGTGCCTCCTGCCTAGATTTCCACTGATGAAACTGACACAAATTTTCTTACTCAAACTTCTTGTCAGTCATTCTGTTTGGTCAGAATATGTAAATCAAAATGGGACTCAGGCCAAGATACAGAGAGAGATTTGAGATTTTGTCTGTACGTGAGGGACCTCTTGATAACGTAGAGCCCAGGAACCATATGATATGTGATCTATGTTACAGTGGAATGCATCATTTATAAAATAGTCTATTTAAAAATTAGTGTACTTTCATTGGAATACTGTCTGTTATTTTTTAACAGGCAATATATTTCGATACCCAAACAGAAACTTTTTTTATAAATTGTTTAAAAGAAGAAAATGATTTATCTTTATACTCTGAAGAGAATAATTTCCTGTATTACTGAAAAACGGTCATAAATCTAAAGTTGGTTCCTAAATCATTTTTTATTTAGATTGCACATCTTTTCTCCGTGTGGGAGGGTCTAAAATTCTTTCTTCCTTTTCTTTCTTTAGGAATTTTTTTTCTATGTCGAATATTTGGACTATTCTTTATCCATTTTCCTCAGCATTACTCTGTATAGAAGTTGTTTGTTCAAATATGTTCTTACTGTTCTTTAAAAAATACGTGTATTATATCTTGCTAGAAGGCTTTATTTCTTTATGTTTTTATAGTATTTGATGACAGGAAAAGGCTTTAATTCTTTCACCATGGAGAACTTATAAGTGTTTTAGGTAAATGAAAAAAAAATTAACATAGAGAGGATTTGGGTAGAATCACATTAACATAAGGGTTTTCCCTCTTAATACAGTTCTCACAATTCTGTGAGCAAGGGGTTGCACTAGTTTGCTCTTCTAGCTTACAGACACACAAAAACCATAAGCCAAAATAATTAAATCATAAAAGAGAAGATATTAGGCCAAAGTAGTATTTTCTTTACATAAGGGCAAGTCTCTACAGAACTATAATCTGTGTAACTTCAACACTGAATTATAGTTTTCTTATTACCTGGTAAGGGCTAAGTAAATATAGTATCTGTAAAATTAAAATAATAAGAGCATAAGTGATTTAGCATGACTAGTTATGAATAATATTACTACCATAAAAAGAAGTAAGATTATCCCCATAAACTGTTTCTATCAACTTTTTTAGTATTTAGGTAAGAGTAACACTTTCTTTTTTGTAAGACAGAGTCTCACTCTGTCACCCTCTGTAGAGTGCTGTGGCATCACAACTCACAGCAACCTCAAACTCTTGGGCTTAAGCAATTCTCTTGCCTCAGCCTCCCAAGTAGCTGGGACTATAGGCACCACTACAATGCTTAGCTATTTTTTGGTTGTAGTTCTCATTGTTGTTTGGCAGGCCCCGGCTGGATTTGACCCTGCCAGCTCCCATGTATATGGCTGGTGCCGTAGCCACTGAGCTGTAGGCCCCAACCCAAGAGTAACACTTTCTGTTTAGTTCCATAGAAGTCATTAGAAATTATTCAGAGAATGAGTTTAAATTTTGTTTTGTTTTTCTTATTTGGCCAGTAAGTCATACCAAAGGTTGCTTTCTATTTAATGAACATCTATAAAAACTCAGCTATTTTACAGTGATCTTAAATACTCGTAAGCATTTTACAAACTCCAAATTAGTCTGATGCTATAGTAATAAAATCAAAAAGATGCTAGATTTTGAGGACATTATGGTAAAAGCACAGATTGCATCATTGCTTTTGATGTATCAAATTTAGCACAGTAAGCTGTCATTATTCCAGTCTGTGCTAAAGGATTCATTTGCCTTTATGCAGTTCATCCCGATATATTCAGTATATACAGACTCAATTCTGATTTTTATAAACTCTGTATTTGTTAAACTTTCCAATTTATATTGCATGAACTTTGAAACACTGGGAAATTCAAGTAATTATTTATTCATTTGTAACTGATACTTCACAGAGTAATATTAGTCCAAACGATTATCTTTGTTTATATCTTGTGAGGATATATGTGAGATTCATACTTCTGATATATTTTGTAGAAAGTACTAATAACAGTTTGATGCTTTCTCCTGAATCACCTGAGTTGGTCTATTCCCAAAGGGTAGATTTTCAGTTAATAGAAGAGTGGGTCTAAGAAACAGTAAGGATGCTGAATGCTACTAAATACTTCCAACTTATTTTTTTGTGTGAAATTTATCATTTAAAGTATGAGTCCCTCAATCATACAGAAAAGGCATTTAATCAAAAGAATGTCCAGCATGATTATACTAAGAGAGCCATTGGAATGTATCCCCTCTACCTAGAAGGCTCTTCCCCAGGGAGATGCCTGTGGCTGAATAAATCAGTTTATTCAGGCCTCAAATGTCCCATTCCAGAAGCACCTTCCCCAAGGTAGTACAGCCCAAAAATGTTCATCTATTTCCATCTTCCTCTCTAGGTGAGATCAAGTCTGACACCATTTCTGCTCTGTTTACTGTGCTAGCCCTACTACCCACAGGATGCCTGGCAATTAGGAGGCATTTATTTATTTTTTATTTTTTGAAACAGACTGGGTAGAGTGGTATGGCATCATAGCTTACAGCAGCCTCAGACTCCTGGCCTAAAGCGATTCTCTTGCCTTCGCCTCCCAAGTAGCTGGAACTATAGGCGCCCACCACAACACCCAGCTAGTTTTTAGAGATGGGGTCTCGCTCTTGCTCAGGCTGCTCTCAAAGTTTTGAGCTCAGGCAATCCACCTTCCTCGGCCTCCCAGAGTGCTGGGATCACAGGCATGAGCCACTGCACCCTGCCCTAGAAAGCATTTAGTATGTGTTCATGGAGTACATGACTGAAACGAATGAACCATGGAGCTAATGAGAATTTTTGTTTTTGGCGACAGTCTCACTGTGTCACCCTTGATAGAGAACCGTGGCATCATTACAGCTCACAGCAACCTCAGACACGTAGGCTCAAGCCATCCTCTTGCCTAAGCATCCCAAGTAGCTGGAAGTGACTACAGGTGCCCGTCATAACACCTAGCTAGTTTTTCTATTTTTAATAAAGATGGGGTCTCGCCTTTGCTCAGGCTGGTCTTGAACTCCAGAGCTCTAGTGATCCACCCGGCTCAGCCTCCTAGGGTGCTAGGATTACAGGCATGAGTCACTATGCCCTACCTAAAAAGAATTTCTAACATCGTCTAATCTAACCTCTCCAACTTATACATTTAAAGGAACGTAAGCCTATTCGTATGAAGAAAACAAATGGTCAATTGAATTCCTCAATATTCTGTAACCATGAATTGAGGAACTAGCCGAATACCACTTTAGTGCTTCATTTTGTGACCTCCACGTCTGCCTCTGAACGTCGTATAGAAGAGGGTTCAGAACTGCTGTTTGTGAACTAGCAGACCTGGCTCTGGCCAGAGTTTGAATCTAGCTGTACCACTTACTAGCTGCATGACTTTGTAAAAGATCCTCCATCTTTCTAAGTCATTGTCCTCAAAACAGTGAGTGGAGATGATGCATGTCTTCCTGGGTTATTGCGAAGCCTAAATGAGATAATGTATCAGAGAGCCCGACAAAGCCAACTGTTATGGCTCTCACTGTCATGATCGTCATCTCCATGTAGTCATTATTATTTAAATCATATAGATATTTAGTCCGTTATTTCCTATCCTGTCACTATCCTACTTAACATATTTTGAGATCCTTAGGTCACCACAAATGTTATGTGAAGTTTACTAAGTTGCTATGTTTTTAGAATACTAAATAATATTAATATCAAGTTTTGTGCCTATCTAGTTTATAATACCAATTAATATTAAATATTCATCAGTCTAATATTTCTGACTGCTGGAGCTTTAACCAATATGCTACAGAAAGACTATTCTTTTATCCCTAAGAGATTTTAGAAATAAGCAGAATATAAGTTCAGCTACAGAGATTCAAGTTCTTAAAAAACAAAAAAGTAATTCAAGAGAAAATGCTTTTATTTTCTCCATATCAATTTCCCGTCCAAAATAGAAAAGTTGTCATCAGGCAGGAACCCTTCAGGAGGAGACAAGAGTTGATTGTTCTGTGTCTTGCGGTGTCCTTTTGTTTGAATACCTTTTTGAGACTATGGTCTCACGTACAGGGACCAGCTTTTCCAGGTGGATGTTAGAACGTCATAACCGCTGTATCAGTACATTTCCATGTGTGGTGGCTTGGCTCATGGTAGGTTCTAGTTTTAAAATAAACATCATTTTTGACAGTCGTTAACATTTATAGCCAACTGTAAGGTCCACCATCTTTAAAATGCAGTTTTTCCAAATGTGATAGAATCCACAACTTATTACCATTAAAAAAAACAGGAATCTGTTCTTTACCTTAACAATTTCTGCTCAAGAAGAAAATGTGATGACAACTGGTTGTCTTCAGAATAATCTGGGGATGATTGAATCATAATCTACGTTTAGGCACTGTTCATTTCAGAATTGAAGAAGGAAAACTTCACGTTGCTTTCACTTTATTAAGCAAAAGAAATGCTAGTCGGATCTGAGAGAGTAGATGTCCAACTATAAGGATATGAAGCTGGACTGTAGTTTCTTCATGTGCACAATTGGCTCAGGTGATTTCTGAATCTCTTCCTTCTTTTCCTGTTACTCTTGACACTGTGTGCAGGAGAACATTCGTGTACCCCCCGGAACAGGTACACATAAGCCAAATAATGTGTGTTGAAGAGTTACTCCTGACCTCAGAGAACACATCGTAGTTATCTTCAGTCCTAAATCCTAGAATGTGGCACATTTCAGGCTTTCAGTGAATATGTAAAATGACGTTATTCTGTATGGTTGCTGTAACAAATTACGGTAATGTTAATGCTGTTAATAACACAACTTTTATGATTTTTTAATTTGACCATACAGAACTGTAAGTCAGAAGTGTGACATGAATCGCACTGAGCTAAAATCAAGGTATTGGCAGGCTTGCATTCCTTTCTCAGTTGTCTAGAGGGATCTGTTTACTTGCCTTTTCCAGCTCCGGAAGTCTTCCTGAAGCTCTTGGCTTGTGACCCTCTTCTTCTACTTTCAATGCTGGCAAAGGAGAGTTGCTTCGTTTTGGCATCAGTTCACTCTGATCTCTACCGTCTTCACATCTCCTGCTACTAATTCTGATCCCCCTCCTTCCCTCTAATAAGGATGCTTGTAATTACTGGGTCCACCCAGATAATCCAAGACAATCTACCTAACTCATTGTCCTTAGTCACATCTGCAAAGTCGCTTTAGCCAAGTAAAGCAATATATTCGCAATTTCTGGGGATTAGAGCCTGGCCATCTTTGGGGGCCGTTATTCTGCCAAGCACACTGAGTGTAGGCTAGTGCTGTAAGGATCAGAGGCTTCTTCCAGGAGCGCTGCTTCTTGGTTAGCAGTGCAAGTGCTTTGGCTAAACCTTTCTGAGGTCTTAGCTCGAAAAGAAGAGCTCCGCTCTTTAAGTTTAGATTTTATTCCAAATGCATAACCAGCAATTATGTTCGGTAGTCCTATACATGTGGGACTGTCACTTGAGATCTTAATACAGTAAACTCATAAGACATTAGCTCATTACACAATGACAGGGTTCTATGTGGTACATGGCCGTATTTGTGGAACTTGACCCCTAGGAGGCTCCTTTCTCCTCTACTGATAAATTTGTGAGCTCCTGTGAACCATTTTTGTCCCTGCATTTCATTTTTCTCATCTGTACATTACCTATGAAAACTTAATCTGTCTTCTAACACTAATAAGATTGTAATAAAAAATGTTCTCTAAAGTGTAGAGCTCTCTATGCATGGTGTTATCTCTATGCCTTAATGAAGGGCCCTTTTGTCCTAAAGTATTTTATTTACTTTAATGTAAACATGCACCATGGTGAATCTTTGCACATTACTGAAAATAACGAGGTTTTATAAAATAATAGCGAGTACTGCCTCAGATTTATTATATCATGTTTCTTTTGGGAAAAGTAATGATAATCCAAAGGTCTATTGACAATTTCACTCTTCTTTCTTTACGTCTGTTGTATAATTGTGAAACTCTGGTGCTTCACTAATTCCTAAATAATTGTTAACAAGGAAGTCTCCAAGACAGTGGTTTTTCAAGTGATTTTGTAAGCAGTAGAAATCTTTTGCAAGAAAATATTACACGAAGCTGCCATATACAGACCAGATACACACATATGCAAAGCTCTGGTTGAACAGGATGGTGAGGCTTCAGGTTAGTGCCCTCAAAAACATGCACCAGGGTCTGTTAAGGTACTCCAAGTGGGTTTAAGTGAGCAGAGTTGCTTACCTGAGAAATACGTAATAAGTATTAAAGTACACAAGAAAATATGTTGTTATTATTATTTTTTGAGACAGAATCTTATTACGTCACCCTTAGTAGAGTGCTATGGCATTATAGCTCACAGCTACCTCCAACTCCACCTCTCGGGCTTAAGCGATTCTCTTGCCTCAGCCTCCTGAGTAGCTGGGACTGTAGGCACCCACCACAACACCCAGCCATTTTTTTTGTTGTTGCAGTTGTCATTGTTGTTTAGCTGGCCTGGGCCAGGTTCGAACCCACCATCCTCGGTTATGGCTGACGCCATAATCACTGTGCTATGGGCACCAAAAATATGTTAGCTAGCAATAGAGAAGCCATTGGGGCTGGGTGAGGTGACTCACACCTGTAATCTTAGCACTCAGAGAGGCCAAATGGGAGGAAGCATGAGCTCAGGAGTTCAAGACCAGCCTAAGTAAAGCAAGACCCTGTCTCTACTAAAAATAGAAAAATTAGTCAGGCATGGTGGCTCATGCTTGTAGTCCCAGCTATTCAGGAGGCTGAGGCAGGAGGATTGCTTGAGCCCAGGAGGTTGCTGTGAGCTAGGCTGAGACCATAGCCAGAGAGTGAGTCTCTGTCCCCAAAAATAAAAATAAATTTAAAAAAAGCTACAGGAACTTTATATAAATGGTGTGTATGTATGTGTTTTATATAATTTATAAAAATTTATTTTATAAATGTTAATGCTAAATCACTATTCATCCTCTGAGTTAGCTCTTCACATCAAACAATAACTCATGTGAAAATTTACATGTATAATTGTTTTCTTGCAAATTACATTGTAAATTCATAAATATTTATTTATATGTTGTTTCTTTAGCAGTAGGCATTTTCCATATATATATGCATAACAGTTTGTATACCTTTGAAATTTTTTTCTACATCTGTCTACCATGAACCGAAAGAATAGAGGTTATGGGGTTGGATATTTAATATATAAATATATTTATATGAAAGAGACATTTTTATTAATTGTATCAGAGCAAACTTTGGCTAGGATTTTTGTCATAATAAATATGTAGCTTAGTTTATAGTAGGAAATCTCATGGGTCAGTTCTTTCCTTAAATTTGGCATGATTTTGCAACCGAGTTTATAATTTTATAGTAGAATTTATAGTTTGGCTCAAAAGGATTTCAGAAATAGTATGGGATACATTTACCTGGTTAATTATCTAAGATCTGGATCTTCTGTAACTATGAATATACTCAAAATGTACAAGGGAATTAAGTATTTGGGAAGGGAGAGAATTCTGTTTGTTTTTTTAAAAGCATGGCATCAAGTGAGTAAGCCATTATTTTTATGTTCTGTTTTAGAGAAAGAGGTTACCTAATGTTCCCCACATGTGTACACAATTTAGCTCGTATTTGACATCAAAATAAAGTGTCTTGTGAGAAATGGTTGGTTGTTCAAGAAGACTATTTGCTTATTTAAGAAATAAAACTATAAAATGTTTTAAACATTTTGATGGAAATTTTAAAAGACTTTAAATATTTTCATCCCTTTAAAGGGTCATTCAACTCAATTTTAAACTTAAATGACATCAAGGACATTTATTATGATGCGAGGGGTAATTGTGCACTGCTCTCTGCGTCTGCTGTTTGGACTGCCTTTGTCCTCCATCAAGCTAGGATGTAAGCTACATTTCTGTTTGTATTGGGCCTCTGAGAGATTCCAGTGTATAGCTAATGGAAAATTGTGCATGTGAGTCCACGTTCTGCTTCTTCTAAAATTCTTTGCCATAAAGGAAGTTGGTTAGCCACAGAGAATGGCTGAGATTTTCTCGGTTTAATCTGCTAGGCCTTTAAAAGTTCTAGTCCATAAAAATGACAAAGTATGTTAAAGTGCGTGACATCACACCTGGCACATGGTACAGGACCAGTGAGCATGCCTTGTCCCTTTCTCTGTCAACCAGAGATTAAATGGCACCCTGACAGCTTTAACATGGTATCTCCAGCTCAAATCCCTCTCCTGAATTCCAGACTCATATATTCACCTGTAATAATTACCCCTCGACTTAGATCTCTGACAGCTCAGACTCCAAATATGCCAAATGCAACTTCCAATCAAATCGTGTCTTCCAAATGGGCTTCACCAGCAGTCTTCCTAATAGCCATGGATGGCAAACGCCAGCCTTCCAGCTGCTCCATCAGAAATGCTGAAGATGTCTTTGGTTCCTCTCTCTCCCTTACCCATCACATCCAATCCACTAGCAAATCGCATTAGTTCTACTTGCAGAATGATCCAGATTCTGACAACTTTTCACCATCTCTGCTGTCACGGGTCTAGTCAAGCTAGTATCATGCTTAGCTGTTATTACTACCGAAGCCTCTCAGTGGTTCTCTCTGTTTCCGTCTTTCCTTCTTTACTGTCCCTTCACAGTGAAGTAGGCTGAGTGGCCCTTTACCAACCCAAATTTAGGTTAATGGCACTCCTCTGCTTGACGCTCTCCCATGACTCCCCTTGTCAGAGGAGTACCTGCCCACAGGGCCTGTGTAACTGCCTGCCTTTACCTGTTATCACACCATCTTTTATTACTCTCCTCCGCACTCTGTTCCAGCGGTGCTTCTCCTAACTATTTGTACACACCAGGCACTTTATCATCTCACACCTGGCTGTTCTCTTAGCCAGGATCACTCCCTGCCACCCAGATAAGCTCATTTCCTCTCTCCCTGTGTCTTCAGGTCTTTGATCACAGGCACCTTCCTTTGTGGTGGTGCCCTTGACTTTGCCCTCCACCCCCTGCACTGCTTGTCCTCCTTATCTTACCCTTTCTTCCTCTAAAACACTTATCATGTACTACAAAGCAGAATTTACTGACTTTTTAAAAAAAATATCCATTATTTGCTGTCTCTTTCACTAAAACTTGAGTGCTACGGTGGTGACTACCTTGTTCAGCTTTGTCCACTGATATTTCCCGAGCATCTAGGACAATGTCTGGCACATAGTAGGTGCTCAGAAAACATTTGAGTAAAGGAATTGGATAAACAACAATTAGGTCAGAAAAATGCCTTCCTAGAGTTCTTTCCATTTCATCCAATATTGTTATCTAAAAGGAAAGCAGTTAGAAAACATAATCCTGGGGGAGCCTGGGACTCAAAAGGGTAGGGCACTGGCCCCATATGCCGGAGGTGGCAGGTTCAAACCCAGCCCTGGGCAAAAAACAAACAAACAAAAAAAAAACAAAATGAGACTTAAAAAAAAATTAAAAAAAAAAAAACATAATCCTTTGGAGTGGCCAGTTTGAAATTTGCAAAACAATGTGGAAGTCACCTAAATTAAACAGATAGAAATTTGGTAGTAGCTTTGGGATTGGACTGCATTCAAAAGCCATAAATGTGATCATTAGTTTTACTTTTTGTAGAGGCCATTCTTTCAAGATAAGGAATTACATTGCCACATGAAAACATAAATTCCATCATAATTTGCCGGTGTATATATTTCTCATATAAAGCTAGCATGTATACTCAAGAACATGTGTATTCTGTCACCAGATCTTAAACTGCCCTTCTTATGTTGGATTTGTGACTTTGTGCGTCATCGAGAGCTGTTCTCAAAAATGCAGATTCAATTATGTCTAGCAAACAGGCCAAATATCTAATCTACCACCATTAAAGCTATATTAATCTGCTTCTATCCAGTGGAGTCTGGGCTTGGATCACAGAGGGAGCTCACATCTGTGTCCACAGCTGCTGCCTTTTAAGCAGGACCCAAAGCATACTATTCCAGACAAGGACCTGTGAAAGAGTCTAGTTTTAGGTATCAGGCAAAACCTTGTCTTGAGTATTCTGAGCCTCTAGTTTACCATTGTTTCTCCTTTTATAGATTAGAGTGTTCACTTTTTTGTGTGTCTTTTGGGTATTCCCTGCATTATTTACTATTTCCCTCATTAAATCTTCTAGAAATAATCTATCATTTGTGTCTTAGTATGAACTATTTAGCCTAGAAATATTTATCTTTAGAGTTTCATTTTCAATTCAATTTTTTCATTAAAAAGAGACATGTACATTGGGGAGGAAAACCATTTTGAAAGGGCCTTTTGACACTATAATAACCCCAGCAAGTATCTCAGCCTGCCCTATTGTTTTATGATGTTTATCCTGAAGTTATGATTATGTATCTCCTGATCATTTTATCACTAGATGACTGTAATGTTTTCCTTCAAATTGTTGAAGTCTTTTTCTTTCTTTAGTGTAGCTTAGAAAATCTAAAAGTGAACAGAAGATGAAAACCATGCCTATTGCTACCGGTCTCTGGAAACCATTGCCATTATTCTGTTCTTAATTATCAGTTACTAGAATTGAGAGGTATAATTTGAATTACATATAAATTTGACAGATGAAAAAATAGCTCTTTTTTGCTTTTTAAGCTGAATATTTCTATTGTTTAGTGATCTGTGTTTTGTCTCATAAATTGTGTGCTCATTGACATTTTAAATATTAATAGTACTCATTTTCTATGCTGATAAAGCATTTCAAATATGTTGCTTGCCATACAGTTCTTTAATGTATTTTGAAATGCATCGTTTTTATCATTTTGTGGTTAGATATTATTCTCTAAAACGTCTCAGATGACCTTTCTCCATTCAGATAATTACTATTTTTTATTAGTATTTTCTTCTAATTTTTTTCTTTTTTTACTGATTTTAATGCAGTTGTTGAGTCCTTCTGGAATTTAATTATATTAATGGTAGTTTGTGTATAATAAGGAAATTGTGGCTTATTTCCTAAATTGCTATTCAAATTTGTCAGTCAGTTTAATCAAATAATGTATATGCCTTTTCTTTTGGCTTGTGATAAGCTAGATCAGTTAAAATAAATTATAAATAAGAACCCACTGGAATTAGCAAATTAAGTAGAAATTTCATTAGTGGTAGAAGCCAGATAGTGGAGTAGAGAAATGGATGATAGTTGAAGATGTGGGCAAATCTAATTCAGACTATTTTTCTTTCAAAGCTCTGGAATATGTGGAGAAATGCGAAAAGAGAGGAATGGCTAGAAAGTGTTTTAGGGGAGAAACATTTATATTTGTAAAGAAATGGGAGAGGCTAGCATGTGTTTGCTGAGGACAAATATAGGGCAAGATGGGGAGGCTGAAGACATAAGATGCATCGTGCACAGAACTGATGGGACTAGAAGTTGGGAAAGGGAGAAAGAGGGAGTCATCTCCAGGTAGATTTATTATCGTGGGCTGAAGACAAACACCTTTTCCACTATAGAAATTGAAGATAAAGATGATCATGGTTATCACCCAATTTTCATAGACTGGACGTGCATTCCATGTGTGTGTCAGTACAGTCAGCCTTGTTTATTATGGTGCCCACCCCCATCGTGTTGGTGATCACCCAATTTTCATAGACTGGACGTGCATTCCATGTGTGTGTCAATACAGTCGGCCTCATTCATTATGGTGACCACCCCCATTGTGTTGGTGATCACCCAATTTTCATAGACTGGATGTGCATTCCATGTGCATGTCAGTACAGTTGGCCTCGTTCATTATGGTGACCACCTCCATTGTGTTGGTGATCACCCAATTTTCATAGACTAGACATGCATTCCATGTGCATGTCAGTACAGTTGGCCTCATTCATTATGGTGACCACCTCCATCATGTTGGTGATCACCCAATTTTCATAGACTGGACGTGCATTCCATGCGTGTGTCAGTACAGCTGGCCTCGTTTATTATGGTGACCACCCCCATTGTGTTGGTGATGACCTGATTTTCATAGATTGGACGTGCATTCCATGTGCATGTCAGTACAGTTGGCCTCGTTCATTACAGTGACCACCTCCATCCTGTTACCCAGTTTGTTATAGTCCCTTGGGTGGTCAACTTACAGAGGTTCTGCTGTATTTTGATCTATTCAATGTTCCTCTGGAGGCCCCAAAAGCTGATAGAATGATATGTACTCTTTCTTGAATAATTTTCAACAGAAAAAATAGGTGAAATAGTCAACACTTGACAGTGTTAGTGCTTAGCGTTTAGGAAATATGTCCTCAGAAGGCTCTATGAGCATATTTTTAATTAAAGAATGGACTGTCTGACAGAATATAGCACATTTTAAGTTATAAACAAAAAGACTTTCCAGGAATTTCTGAGCATGTTATGAATTTCTTTACCATTATCAGAGGCACCAGAGTACTGCTTAGTAAATTGCACCTCCATCATATTAGGTAGTATCCTATCACCCAAGGAGTGATGGCTGAGTCAAAGTGCTAGGCTCTAGGGAAGTTGTTCACTGGGAGAATAAGACTCAATGTAAATCATATTATTTGTCATTATTTTGGCAATCTCTGTTCGTGTGTAAATAGATCCATTTAATAATGTAGCAGTAGTCATAATAGGAGTCATTAGACTCTATTCTTAGTCTGTTGAGCTTCTTTTGAATAGATGCGTTTTATTCTTTTTCCACAATTAAGTACATAGAATCATTTCTGCTTTAAAGAATGATGTTTCCAAAGTCTGTTCCTCTTTTGTCTATATATTTCTCTTATACTGTAATATGTACCCTTGAGCAGTGGTTCTCAATACAATTTTGTGTTTTACATCTCACCATTTATTCTATTGAAAAATTTTGGTCCTTCTATTGTGTTAACATAGCATATTAGAAATACTTGAGGAAGTTGAGTAAGACCAGAGGATATGGGATCTGGTGAAATATTTAGTGTCTATGAAATAGTGTCCACCGACCAACAATCAAAAAAAATCATAGTTTAATATGTGATGGGAAAAATTGGGAAACACAAAATATATAACATATATTTGTATTTAAAAAATAGTTGCTTCGGAGGTGCAAAAGTAATTGGGAGAGGGCTTCTAGAACACCATTTCTTGTTTCATGTATCAATTTTCTTACTAGTTTCTGGGAGTTACTAAGGACAACAAAAGAGTAATTACACTAAAAACATTCATCATGTTAAGTGATAAATATTTATCTAATGTATTTTCTGCATTTCTGTGTTTCTGTAATTTCTATATTTTCAATGCAAAAATTCCAGGTAGGAAACATAAAAGTGATAAAACCTTATGGTCTTTTCATTGCTTCAGTGTATTTTCTATGTTTAACTATTTAATTGAGCTGAACCATTAACATTTGCAATAGATTTTTCATTCTGCCCTCAACATGCTCACAGCTCAGCGAAGAGCTGGGCATCTAAACAGGTAACTAGAATAGATTTTTTTTTAGTACAACAGTAAAAGTAAGTACCTGGTGTTTGAATAGGAGAGAAGCTAGAATGCGGTTTAAGGAAGTGAAAATGATGGTGCTTTGAATTATGTTCTAAAAATTCAATCAGAGAAGTGAGGAGCAAGAAAATATTTAAGGCAGAAAGAGTAAGAGGCAAAAAATAATGAAAATGCAAGGAAACTGCACACTACTTGCTGCTGATGCTCATGTAATGGAAAGTGAGGCTGCCAAGGGAACAAGGCCAGATGGTAGAGTCCTTCGTTCCACGTTCAGGATCTCTTATCCTGTTGTAAAGAACCAGGTTCTGCCAAAGTCAAAGTCGTGTTTCTAATTCAATAGATCATCTGGCTCAGTGATCAATGAAAAATGATCACAAATTTGAGATGGGAAGTTTGGAGGGAGTCTGATCAGTGAGAATATAATTGACATAAACCACGAGACTGACTGTGAGTCCTCAACTCCCAGAGTGAGAATGGGAAGGGAGTATTTGGCTCCAGATGAGGTGGTCCTAAAGAAAGGCTTTCTTTCCCTTGTATCCTTAGAGGTGGGATGGTTAGGAGGGGCGTGGAAGGAGGAATACAAAAGAAGGGGCGTTTGACATGAGTATTTGGGAGGATCGGTGAGATGATAAATTCATTTTGAGCTTTGGTTTAAGATTATGAGGGACATTTGGGTGGAGAAGTTCAGAAAAAAATCTGAAGTTCAAGATGGAGGTCTTCCAACTTTAGAAAATAATGAGAAATTTTGAGGGTAACATCACCTTTCTTTAAAGAATTTTTTGTTTTTTTTCTTTAAGTGTTCATTTTATGAGTTCATTTATTGTGATCCCATGACTGAATTAGTAAAAATATTTCAAGAGTTTGTACAGATGCAATTTATAACGTGGTTATGTCCTGATAAATCCATCTTAAGTTGACAGCTTTGTAAGTTGAAAAGGCATTTGCGTACCTAACTTAGTGACTATCATAGCTTAGCCTAGCCTACCTTACATGTGCTCACAATACTTGCCTTAGCATACAGCCCGGCAAAATCATCTAACACAAAGCCTATTTTATAATAAAGTATTGACTGTCTTATGTAATTTATTGAATACTATGCTGAAAGTAAAAAAACAAAATGGTTCTTTGAGTACCTAAAATACTGTTTCTACCGAAGGCATATTATTTTCATGGTATTGTAAAGTAGAAAAATCCTAGCTGAACCTTAGGGAGGGACTGTCTATAATTTAATTTATATCCGTTAAAACAGAAAAACTAAAATAATACTTGTGTTCTTTTTTGCTAGTAATGTGATAGCTAAAAGAAAATATCGGATACTCATAGTACAGTTTGTTATTTATTCCCACCAAAACATAATTGTGAAATGTAATTTTCAAAAAGGTAAAATTGTGGTTCATAGAAACATAAAATTAACATAAGTCAGAAGATTTCATTAGTTTATTAATTAGTGAAGAACCCAATATGATGTTAAACAAATGAGAATTTGACTCTGGCAGTTTATATTCTTAATCAGACAAAATTAATCTGGAGAGCCACGAATGGGAATCTTTTGTATTGTTATGGACAGAAAACCTTTGTATTGCGATTAGCTTTGCGTTAAGTCAAGTTCCATCCCTACACTTGTAAAATAGCCTAGTCAAAAGCAATCAGGGATACATATTCTTATCTGCAATCCCCAGGGTAATCACCAGAAATCCCCCAGCATTCCACCGAAGAGACCATTCAGTGTTTCTTTTGTTCATTTCCTAACATTCGTACAGAATATAATGAGCAACCTTGAAAAACTTTTGAAATAGTTACATGATTTTAATCATGAGAAACCACAGTGTGTTTTATTGGTCACCTCCCCTCCGTATTGCAAAATCTCTAAGGAGAACTTGTCTTTGGATGGCAGAAAAGAAAAGAAACCATCTCATCAGTAACGGCCATTGACAATTTTCCAACAGCTACAAAATCCATTCATGGCATTTACTTGCTCTGCAGAAAGGTATCCGCTCTTGGAATGGTGGCAAAAGGGGTTCTGTGTAATTTTCCTTAGTCTGCAAACTACTGGATGTGTTTTTCCCAATTGTATTAATTTCTCATGGAATGTGTGAAAATAGTCACTAAAAAATTACCTCAGCATTTTCAAGATTCTCAGATTTTGATGGCATGCTTATCTGTGTTGATATATGTGTTATGGTAAACCCTACTAGGAGCCCAGAAAGCAGTTTTGACACGCTAGATCCAAAGTCCATTGAAATTTTGCTGAATGATTTAAACAATTTAGACCAATTCTAGACTAATTACCAGTCTATAGGACTTTAAGTAGTGCCATTAAATGAGTTTAAAATGCTTCTGAAGTAGACTACTATCAGCTTGAAGTACTGTTACTTTTTGGTTTGTTTTAATTGAAAGAGAAGAGGCAGTGAATAAAGCTTACAACTGTGACTTAGAAAACTAATTTGTGAGTCTGTCCTCAGCCACTAAGTAGTTGCAGTGGCTTCCAATGTTGACTGTACGTTAGAATCACTTGGGGAGTTGTAAAAATCCCAGTGCCCAAGCAACACCCTAAAACAATTAAATTTGCATCTCTGGTGTTGAGAATAAGCATCAATATTCTTTTTTTTTATTAAATCATTTCTGTGTACATTAATGCTATCATGGGGTACAGAGTGCTGTTGCTATATACAATTTGAAATACTTTCATCCAACTGGCTAACATAGCCTTCATGTCATAACTTAGTTATTGTGTTAAGACATTTATATTCTACATTTAGAGAGATTCACATGTACCCTCATAGGATAAACCATAGGCATAATCCAGGTGATTCCAAGACACAGCCATGATTGAGTTATCTGGTGTGATTTTTAGTCATGCTCTGTTATTTTTAGCTCTTTGCTGAATATAGTCATCACTTTTTTTCCCCTTATGTGTCATTTTTATGTTTGAAAATTTCGAAGAGGATATCAAAAACTCCAAGGCATAATCAAATACGTGTATAACATATTTTAATCTGTATCAAATATTTTGGTTATTTTCATTATTAATTCATCCTAGGATATTAGGTTACTGAATGAATTGACATGGTTTGGGAAATAATGTACTTTGGAAGGAATAGTCTTCCTTTTATAAACTATGCATGAGCATTCTAATTTGATTAAATTTCCTAAAGCTGCTGGTCTCAAGAAATTCACATGTCATACATGTGAATTACATTCCTTGTGTTGTGTTTAAAGTGAAGCACAATTGATATCATTTGATAAGAACATATATGCAGTGACAGCAAGTTTACTTTTTATAAGAACAGAACCCTTCAAATCCAAGGGAAGAAACAGCCTCAGTTTTGTTTCTAGCATTTTTGTAGCTATGTCATCTTAGAAGGTCTTTTAAACTTTCTGATTCTGAGTGTCCAGGTCTGTAATTGTTACTCTAGCTTTTCAGTTATAAATAGATTCAGTGTTAACTTATGTAGATTATATAAACTTACTGAGAGTTAGGAATTCTGGAAAAGATAGACAGTGAAGCATAGTGTAGAGAATATGATTTGGGGATAAGAACCTGGCTTCGAACATTAGTTTAGTCGGTATCTTACTAGCTGTGTGACTTTGGCATGGGTACTAAGCGGATTTGGTGTAAAATGGTTTCAATAATATTTTATTCTTTTTCAAATTTTTTTTTGTGGTAAGACATTTATGCTCTTAATAGTTTTGAAATGCACTATTGCACTGTGCACAACAGGTGAAGTCCTACCAAATATCTATCTTAGTCTATTTTGTGTTGCTATAACCAAAGGTTGGTTATAGGTAAGATTTGATACTGGATAATTCGTAAAGAACAGAAATCGATGCCTCAGCATTCTAGAAGCTGGGCAGTTCATGTTTAAGAGGTCAGCATCCCAGGAGGACATTCTTGCTGTATCATCACATGGTTGGAAGGTTCAAGATGCGGCAGAGGGGCTAAGAGAAGGCAAGAGGTTGCCCAACTCTCCCTTTCATCATCATTGTATTAATTCTACCCATGAGAGTAGAACCTGATGCCTTAATCACTTCTCAAGGGTTCCACATCTTAATACCATTACTATGGTAATTAAATTTGAACATGAGTTTGGGAGAGAACAGTCATTCAAAGCATATCACTGCCTTCGTAGTTCTAGTAAGCACTTAATGAGACAGTAAGGGCCCAGTTTATTGCATGGTACATAGTAGATCCCAAAGAAATGGTCATTGATGGTGATCATAAAATACTTCTACCACTAGCATGTTAAGTATGTTTCTGGGGGCATGGCCTCAGAATACATGTCAAGTATGTAATACATTGATTCCTTTTCAATGAAGCCAATTGTTGTGGATACATAAGACTCCTTAGGCTAAGAATTTAGTCTTTTACCTCCATAGACTGTGACTTGAAAAGTTTCTTGAGGACAATTGGTGTAATGTGTTGGATAACCACAGATGGGAAGTTCGAGCCCTCTGGATACCCCAACTGTAACTGTAGGAATTAGGATGCAATAGAATCTAAAATGAACTGAAATTTTACTGGCTACTTGGAGAGTTCTAACTCACTCAGAAATCCAAAACAGATTTGAGTATCCTAGCCCTCCCTGAGCATATGGAATCCCACAGTTTGTTACAGAATGTGGCTTGCTTCATGCTCTGTGGGCAAGAGGCCATGCCAAGGAAGGGTTTGGCTCTGTTATTAGCTAAGGTAGTGGTAGACGTGATGATAATTATCATGGAAACATGCATAAAGGCATATTGTTATTTTTTCATGGATTTTTATTCAAACCCATTCAAAAAAGGATGAGAATTAGTATTCCATTTAACATCAGTGTTATTCTAGTGCAGTCCCTGACTTCACTATTATAGATAGCAGTATGTATAATTTCTGGATCTTGCTTTATGTGAAATCAGTTAGTGAGATACTGATCAATTTCATGTATTCCTATTTAATAGAGTAGCACTTAAAATAAGTGAAAATGTGAAAGTGAACTAAATTAATCTGATTCGTATCTTTCAATGTGCTAGTGAAATAATCAGGTAATTTACATGGCCAATTCTACTTCCCATATATTTCAAATGATCTATAATCAACATTGTCCTTATCTGGTTTGTGGAAAAACCTACACATTTACATATGTGAAAAATCAAGCATCGAATGTCTTTGATTTATGTTGATTCCATTCTTTCATCATACGGGAATCTCAAGTTATTTCCTAATGATGTTTCTTTAGACAGTATTCACTGTGATTAATAGTGGAAATATTTACGAAAGTCAAATGTTTTTATTTTCTAAGTTGTTAAGTTAGATTTTGTTTTATGTAGTTAAGCTTAACTAATTATAGAAACCAGTAGGGATTTTAATAAATCACCAAGGTAAATTAAATCAAGATAAATTTCATTCAAAAGAATCTAGCTAAATGATTTATTCTGCAAAGCTGAAAGCTATAGCTAAAATAAGGAACTCTTTATTTCGAATGCCAGTGATAGAATTTCAAAGCCTAAGATCATCTTCTCTTGCCCCTTGCTGTGCCCCAGGAGAGCACATGATTTTGCTGAGCCTCAGGGGCATTAAGTCAATGGCAAAGCTGCTAGGAAGTCCAGTTGGTTTGACTTATGTCAACAGGGAGTTCTTCCTTCATGTCAGACTTGCTGATGCAGTTCTAGGAAATGGCGAATAATTTTGAAAGTTGTTTGATTTCTTTCAGAGCAGCTAGTGTCATTTGTTGTTCTAGCTAACATTACTGTATCCATGCATCCACTCAACAAGGTTTGATTTAATATTAAAACATGAGTAACCAAAGAAGATGTGACCCTGGTTACTGGCCAGTAGATGCTGTGAAGAAGGGATTGTGCAATGGGGATTATTGTGACTCTGAACTTTGGGGAGAAAAGAGGACGCTTTCACTCTGAGTATGTTTGGATTGCCTGGATATACAAGTGTTGTGTAGTTACAGTAGCTCCTATCTGGAAAGTTTTTCTCAATTGTATAATAGACATCATGATGACATAAATATGCTTCTTTACAGAATTTCTGCTGTGTTTCCTATAGCTCTTCTTGCAGCAAATTGAATGTTTAGTATGGCCTAATTCTACTGGACGTCCTTTAAAATTATATTAATTTGTTTATATATATATACAGAGGATGCCAAAAATGTATACACATTTTAAGAAAAGGAAAACTGGATTAAAATTGTAATATTCAATTCACTTTTGACTTCTACAATATACAAGGTAACAAATGTTATCGGTTATATATTGAGTATTACAAAGGATTACAACTTTAATACTATTTTTTTCCTTAAAACTTGTGTATATTTTTGACACCCTGTGTGTATGTATGTGTATATATTATATATTTGTGTGTATATTATATATAATTTATGTGTGTGGGCATGTATATACATATATATGTGACTAGAATTGGATCTGTGGATGTGGGTCTGTTATAAAACTTTGTAATTTTCTTAAATAGCAGATTCTTCTCTCTTCAAGCTCAGTCAGTCAGGTTGTGTGGTATGGTGGGATCCTCTTTCTTCATCTCATCCATTATGACAATGGTTAGCAAACTAGAATGTATATATAAATCTTTTGCTAATGTGTGAAATGCAGATTCTTAGGCTCTGAGCTTGATTATGACTTAACACATACGGCATCCTGCATGTGGCCCATAGGAATCTGTTTAGCAGGACCTTTTCAATGAGACTTCTAATCTGAATGGTCTAAGAGCACATTTTGAAAAATGCTAACTATGCCAAGTTCTTTTCTGAAGACCAAGATCCATCTTTCCATCCTTGGCAGCAGTTACTCTGACAGGGGCAATTTCTATACACCATTATTTGAATATCAAAATATTTATATCTCCCTAAGAATTGGGAGGCCCAGTACCTTTGCCCAACAAGAATAAATTGCAGACAAAATTCCCCAGAGCTTGAGAAGGAGCTGGTTGTTCATTCATAGAGACTGCTTTTATAAAGAGAAATCCTTCTCAGTATTTAAATATATTACAAGCATAGAAACTCTTTCCATGAATAAATAAAGATTAAGGATTATTTTAAGAGCTTGAGGGGCACTCCTGGAGAGCTTTCTAATCCTTGAGGTGACAGTGACTGGAGCAGGGGGGTCCACCCTGCAGGCCGGAGGCCACATGCAGATTATTTGAGGACTGTTTAACTTATCTGTGGTGTCAGATATTGTGAAAACTATAGATGGACCTTTTTTTTTAGCTCATCGGCTTTCCTTAGTGTTCATGTATTTACTGTGTGGCCCAAGATAAGTCGTCTTCTTCCAGTGTACAGCAGAAAAGGAAAAAAGGTGGGGCACCCTATATGAAGATTCAGAATTAGAGTTTCAAGGATATTTAATGCTGAAAAATAATAAGATCCACTTGGGAGAAAATCTCTAAATATAACTAACTGCTTAGCCCTTTGCTTGTGCCGAAGAAAGTAATTGACTTTAAAACAAGTAATAGAAATTATGAATAGAGCTTTTTAAAATTAAGTAAATGGCTCTACCATTAAGAAAAAGCTGCCTAATGTTAAGTTGGAATAATTTCATTTTTGTAAACCAAGATTAATAGATGTTTCGGATCTGAGATTTTTTTCTCTTCTACGTTGTTTTTTCTTTTCCATATAAAGGATAATGGTGACCAATTACTTTTTAGTAACAGAGTCAGTAACTCAATTAGTGGTGGATTTATGTCAACAGAGTGGAATAATTGGATTTTTAAAAATATTTTCATTTTAGTTCTCTAGAAGCAGCACTGTTCAAAAGAGAGTTCTCATTATAGAAAGTCTCTATGTCCATATTCAATCCAGTCACCCCAGTTCCATGTGGCTGTTGAACACGTGATGTATAGGGAGGTAGTATGCCTGAGGAACTAAACTTTTAATTTTATTTAATTTCAATTAATGTAATGTAAGTTGCCACATATGGTGAGTAGCTCTTGTATTAGTCTGTGTCAGTACAGAAAAAAGTCCGAAAATCTACTTTTTCACAACTTTGAGAGTAGTAACTGACATTTTTCTAAGACTAAAAAGCTGTGTGATTGTGAAGCACTGTAGTTTGTATGGCTGAAGCCACGTGGCTTCCTATGGCACACCCCTTTATTATACTTATAGAGATAGTTATTATTTCTCCCTCTTCTTATTTTGAAAGCAATTTTTATACCAAGTGGATGTCATGGAGTAAGCCTAGAGACTCCTTTCACATACTACCAAGAGTGGTCAGAATGGTGCCCTTTGGATGCATGTAGCATCCCTGGCCACACTGTAAGCTGCACTAGTCCTCAAGGCAGTGTAATATTCATTTTTATGTCTGTGGTACATGGTATGCATTAGGGTCTGGATAAATCGTTGCTGAATTAGGAATGTATATCTCAATTTTAGATATCTGCAATAATGAAGGATACCAGTATTCTAAAATTATCTTTTTATGTGCTAGTAGAACACATTGCATGAATTTTCTCTTGGGTCTTTATATTCATTACTTTGTTGGACATTTATGAAATACTCTGTGGCAAGTATTAATTTAAGTATTTAGAATACAAAGATGATTTAGACCTAGGATGCCTACTACCAATTAATAATGAGGAAAGGAATATAAATAAATGTTCTGCTTTGTGAAGGAGGGAGGGAGGGAGGGAGGGAAGAAAGGAAGGAAGGAAGGAAAACAAAAGAAGGGAAGGCAAAGGAAGGGTCAGAACTGTATAATGAAGGAAGGAAGAAAGGAAAGGAGGGAGGGAGGGAGGGTGGGAAGAAAGGAAGGAAGGAAGAAAGAAAGAAAGGGAGGGAGGGAGGGAGG
>NW_003852452.1:1072413-1084726 GCF_000181295.1 Otolemur garnettii
AGGAAGGAAGGAAGGAAGGAAGGAAGGGAGGGAGGGAGGGAGAAAGAAAGAAGGGAGGGAGGAAGGAAGGGAGGAAAGGAAGGAAGGAAGAAGGAAGGGAGGAAAGGAAGGAAGAAAGGAAGGAAAAAGGGAAGGCAAAGGAAAGGTCAGAACTGTCTAATAATTGACCTATGTGAAAAAGCATAGTTTCAAATAGCGAAGAAAGAGGAAGTAATGTTTGTCTGGTTGAATGATTCTTTTCGTCATGTGACAAAATGAAGAGGGCCCAGGCAAGGAAGTCTGCATCAGGAAATGACTTTTGAGGCAGGTTTTGGGGGATGAGTAGGAGCTGGCCTGGGGACGGGCAGGAGGAGAAGGCCTGCTGCGCCAGGTACATTGCTAAAAACTTCAGAGCAGTGGTTCTCTACCTTCCTAATGCCGCGAACCTTTAACACAGTCCAAAGGGGTTGTGACCCACAGGTTGAGAACCGCTGCTTTAGAGGCATCATCTCCCTTCAGCTCCCTCCATATTCCTCCAAGGTAGGTGCCTTTAGTCCTTAGTTTAGTGACAATGCAGCTAAGATTCAGAGTTTAAGAAATTTTCACAGGTGACATCAATTTTCAGTGGATGTGCTTTGACCCTAGGTATGGTTAATTGCATCGTCCCATAAGCCTTTGTTACAAGTAAGAAGCAACCAGCATGTTTGGAGAAATTCAGTAGTGCGGTATCACTGACGCATGGGGGACAGGTTACAGAGAAAGGCAGCTGAAGGGACAGAGTGCAGGCACGAACCATCTGTGCCACAGAAAATACACTTGCAAACCTTTTTCTGCAAGTCACACAGAGCCCTGGATGGGTTAGTTTGGGATGGGCAATGACATCATGAATTTCCTAAAGAAATTTAGGAGCTAAAATCAACAGCAGATTTGGCTAATTATTTGACTTGAATTGGGCTTTATTTTTTCCTGAATGCACAGTTGCTGGGAAGTGACTGTGTTCCACCCTGTTGTGTGCTGGCCGTCTGCCAACATAGGAGCAAAAACTCCCCATGAATAGTCAGCCAAGAGACACATGCAGATGCTTAAGAAATATTTATAATTGCTTTTCCCATGTCTGCCAATGGCATGGGAAGTTTTTGTTATGCTGTGTTTTTAGCTCGTTGGTTTGTTTTAACGTATGCTCATAAAAACATAAAATAACAGGACGACAGATATCTGATGAGGTTGCCAAATTATTTCTAGGATTTGGCCCAAGGTTTGCTGATCCCTCTGCTGCTTCCTGTCCCCATGTACTCAAAAGCACCCACCATCAGCTGTCAGCCCTCTGGCGAACAGGAACAGGGTCAGAGTTAGGCAAGCAGAAGCCAGAGCCAAATGTTGTTCTGAGAAGCACTAGCACATGTTTGGTGCGGTGAGGAGCTCTCTGCTTTGTACTTGGCAATCCACGTGGGGCTCATGCTACAAAGCGGGTTCATGATTCAAGATCAAGAGGGAAAACCCAGAAGGGAGACCTTGACTCATGGCACGTCCTCTTCCCCACCTCTCTGATGGACCGTTCTTCATGTCCACCCATGGCTTGAACCAAATGAATGGCCCCCATTTCTCCTATGGATAAACGCATCCTTTGTTCCAAGCGCTCTTCCTTTTAACTGTTGTATCCCTTTTCCTTCTGCCTCAAGTGTCTACCTAGCCCAACTGCTGGCTGTCTCTCTAGGATCTTGCTCTTTTCTTGGACTTAAAAGAATCAGGTTAACAAGCAGGCATCTGGAAACAGGTGGACGGGAAAGGAACATGTGGCCATAGGTTTAAATCTGTGACAAACCTTTGGAACCAGACTGCAGCACAATCTAGCTGCTGGGAAGTAAGAGTTTATGTCAGGGAAGAGGAGGATGACGTGAGTAATAGAGAAAGTTTTTTAAGTCTAGAAAATCATGCATTGTAGTAACACAGACATTTTAGCTGGTAATTTTGAGAAGTGGGCAAATGTATTTTTATCACATTTACATATGTCTGGTGTTTTTTTGTTTGTTTGTTTGTTTGTTTTTGAGACAAATAGTCTTACTCAGTTACTGTGGGTAGAGTGATGTGGTGACAGACCTCACAACAAACACAAACTCCTGGGCTCAAGTGATTCTCCTGCCTCAGCCTCCCCAGTAGCTGAGACTACAAGTGCCCTCTACAATGCCCCACTTGTTTGTTAATAGAGACAGGGTCTCACTCTTGCTCAGTCTGGTCTTAAACTCCTGAGCCCAGGCAATCCTCCTTGGCCTCCTGGAGTGCTAGAATTATAGGCGTGAGCCACTGCGCTGGTCAGAAGTAAGCAAGTTGAATTGCATTGACTACTCAGTTGTGAATTAGTGGTATTGAATGTGTATACTGTCTTAATCGTGAATGCATTTAATGATGATTGTTAATGCCCAGATGTCCAAATTAATGCGTAGCCTATTTTAAAAAGATTTATTATGTATTTTTACTTTTTTTATTGTTTAGGGATAAGCCACTTAGAATTTGATGCCCATGGAAATGTCTGTGAAAACAAGTTTATTCCAAAATCATTCATTTGTTCAACCAGTGTAACTGACGGTCGTTTTTGTGTTTTAGGACAGGCACTCTCCCATGTGCTGGGGATACAGTAGCAATCATGAGAAGGGCCCTGCTCTCAAGGGACCTATACTCTGTAGAGCTGTGTTTTTCAAAGGGTGATTTCCTGGAACTTTAATCAGCCTGCTGGGAATTGTTAGACATGCAAATACTCAGGCTCCCTCTGGGCTCTACTGAACCTGAAACTCTAGATGTGGGGTCCAGCAATCTGCCTTTTAACAACCCTTCTAGGTCTCTGGTCCCCTGGCCCCAGACTGGGTACCAGCCTGGTCCAGGTCCATGGCCTATTAGGAACTGGGCTGCTCAGCAGGAGGTGAGCAGTGGGCCAGCAAACTAAGCGCCATCTGTATTTACAGCCCCTCCCTGTGGCTCGCATCACCACCTGAGCTCTGCCTCCTATCAGATCAGCGGTGGCCTTAGGTTCTCAGAGGAGCAGGAACCTTACCATTAACTGAGTGGGAGGGAGCTGGGTTGTGCTCCTTAAGAGAATCTAGTGGTCTGAGGGGAAGCTGAGGTGGTGACGCTGATACTGGGGCCAGCTAGTTACAGGAAAACAAGCTCAGGGCTCCTGCTGATTCTGATTATGGGGAATTGTATGATTATTTCATTAAATGTTAAAATGTAGTAATGATAGAAATAAAGTGCATAATAAATATAATATGCTTAAATCATCCTGAAACCATCCCCTGGTCCATGGAAAAAATTGCCTCCCATGAAAATGGTCCTTTGTGCCAGGAGGTTGGGGATTAGGTGATTGTGGGAATATGAGAACTACTGCAAAAGACACGTAATAAACTGATGGTTAAGTACACCAGGAAATGCTGAGTGCTATGAACAAGTTACAGCAGAGGAAGAAGAATTTGGTGAAAATGGTGCCATTTCACGCGGCACATCAGGGGAGGCCTCCTGAGCATTTGAACGATGGGGGAATAGCTGGAGGGAAAGTATCCTAGATTAGAGATTTTAGGGAAGAGGCACTGTTGGAATTGTGATTTATTTTGAAGGCAGAACCTATAGCATTTGCTGTTGAATTAATTGGAAATGTAAAATGTATGAGTGCAGGATGCTGGAAGGCTGTTGATGGGACCTCTGATGTGTTAGGTCATGACTGGCCGCACCTTATTGGTGAGAAGCAGTGAAATGGGGGAGGGGCAAGGAAAAGCAGGGTTTAGGGAAAGAAAACAGGTTAGATTTTAGAAACATTGTCTCAAAAGCTAGCTAGGCCTGTATGAAGCTGTATGATGAGTCTGCCATTGGGGGAAGGTTGGGATTGGAAATATCAACTAGGGAGTTGTCATCATATAAATAGTATTTAAAGAAATAAGCTAGCGTGAGATCCCCAAGGGAATCAAAGTACGTACAGCAGGAGAGTGGTCTGAAGAGCAAGCTCTAGTGTCTAGCTCCAACTGGGAGTGTTAGGCAAAATTTAGAAAATTTTAATGACTGCTAAATAATATTTTGGGATATGTATTTTGAGATTGACACGGTGAAGTGGGAGACTCTCGATCTAATCCCCGGTTTTTAACATCTTCCTGGGACTTGCCACTTTTCTATTTCAGTGTCTCTGTTGCTGTTTCCCTCTTGACTTCACGAACCAGGTTTCTTGCCATGTAGGTGGGTGCCCTGCCTTCTCAATTTGCTCCTGGCTCCCTCACTGATGACTGTAGACGCTCCTTGAAATCTGGGGATCATGCGACATAAAATTCTACTTAGGGGAGGAGCGCATTCCTTTGCCTCTTGGCCTCACTTGCCATCTTCTTTCTCTGATTTCCTTTCCTTCTCTTGAACTTTCAACAGGATTTTTGGAGGGGGAGTCCATAGAGCTAAAAGAAAAATTAACTTTTTGTTTGTTTGTTTTGTTTTTAAGTTAGTACTAATTAAGTCATTTTGACAGCTACTTATTTAGTACTACCAGGACAGAAGTCTTCATGTGACATTCAGATGTTTATTTCTAATGTCCTAGAACTTGATCTGACTAGGTGTGATAGTATTACACGTGCATAATTTATTAAAATATATTATTTTAACTGTATATAACTATATATAGCTAAAATAAGAGCAATAAAAAATATATAAATTGAACACACATGTACTTCTGCTTTGAGCCTAAGAAATAAACATTCTACAATCTTGGAAAGCCTTTTGGGTACCTAATGTATCTTACTCCCTTCCTAATCCTCAGAGGTAACCTTTGCCAATATAGTCTCATATAAGAATGGAGCCACATCACTGCTCCACACCCCTGGGCAAGTTGGTTATTGATTTCTTTGTGCCTCAGTTTTCTCATCTGTATAAAGGGAATAATACATGTTGTGAGAAGTGATGAGTCACCTATGTAGCAGGCTTAGAGTGGTATGCTGTGCAGCCACTATTATTTGTTTACTACTTTTGTTACCATATTCCTGTTGAATTTTAAATTTGAAGAACTTTTAGCATCCCTGACTTGATGGAGTTTGAGGGACTAAAAGTTGGTCTTAAGAATAATAATGCTTCTTTGTCAAATCTTTTAGAATGGAAACATTCTGATTTCTCTTGGGCCTTTTGATGTACTTTCAACATTTCTTTCTTCCTTTCTTTCTTTCTTTTTTTTTTTTTTTGCCGTTTTTGGCTGGGGCTGGGTTTGAACCTGTCACCCCCGGCATATGGGGTCAGCGCCCTACTCCTTTGAGCCACAGGCGCTGCCCTCAACATGTCTTTCTAAGATACTTCCATTGAAGTAGCATGGAAATTGTTTTAAACAAAGATCCCTTAATGTCAGTCACAATTCCAAAATGGAACACAGTACCTTTTTATATGTTTCTAGTACTTCTCCGTTGCTAAAAATTTAGGCTGGAACAATCGGCAACCTAGGAGGTTGTCACGTTGATTTACATCTGATTTTGCTGTTTTGTTATCATAGCTCATTACAAAAGTTTTGTGATCCACAAAAGTAAAGAAACATAAAACATACTTTTATCTGACAGTGCGAATGTTACTTTTCTTCATCATCATCATTATTATTCTTGCTCAATATTTCATTGCAGCGATCATCTGATGTTTTTTCCGAATGTATTTATCTTCGTTCGTTCTTTGCAAGGTTTTTGTTTCTAGTCCTTATCTTGAACATTGTTATTATTAAATTTTAAGCCTCTTTAGTTTTGTGAAGGCAAAAAGTGGAAACCAAATAAACACATGTACAGAGAAAATAAAAAAAGGAAAGTAACATAAAATCCATGCAGACGGAAACAAAGGACGCCCTCCCAGCAACGCTGATAAGCCTAACAAATTGAAACTTGCACAGATGAATCAGAAAAGATGCTGTCGACTGTGTTTTTGGCAGTGAAATCATGGACCATAATATAGTCTGTCTCAAAACTTTTGTCGTGACCCACATATGTACACGTTGGTATAGACTGATTACATCTGATTACCAGGAAGGGTGGTATTAAAATTTGACAGCCTAAAAACTATGACTTGGGTTTTCAGGGGTTTGGGCTCTCTGCTGAGTTTACTAAGGATACTTCTAAGAGCACGAGAGGCTAGAGCTTGGAGAGGAACGAGAGTTGGCAAAATGAGAAGACTGTAAAATGAGAGAATGAGTCACCAGAAGTTGCTATCTCCGTAGTACTAAGACCCAAAGAAAAATGTCTCACTCGGAGATGTTTGCTTTTCTCTGAGGATTTGTGAATAAGAATGAAAAACGATAATCATTTTTGCAGGGAAAAGGAAATACCCTCCTATTCTTGGACTTTGCTTTAAAGTTGGTGAGGCTTTTGATGCTAATATAAAATTTACCAATAAAGTATTTTGCAGCTCTGAATGTTCCTTCCTTTCTCTTCTCAACTCACGCAAAACTACTTGTGGGAGATCTCTGTTGACACGGACAGCACATTGAGGAGAGTATATACCTTCCCCTTCTTTACACGTCGGCTTGTGTGCCCAATGGAAATTGCCCACCCTCTATTTAATTGGCAGTATTTTTCCCCAATAAAAATATTTTTCTCCTACTGATATTATTTGCAAGTTGACTGAGAGTCAGCAACTCCGTAGGGACCTATGTATTGGTTTTAAGATCTTTAATGAGCCAGCAATATTTCCTTTTTATTGAGATTGCATTGTGTCTTTTTATAAAAAAAAAATCATTTCCCTTTGTTTACATTTTTAAACTGTATGCAGGATCTAAAAACACTCGAAAATTCACTTTCCTATCAACTTTGTTAGAAAAAAGTGTTGCAATTCAGCATAGGAAAATAAAGCAATATGGGTCTGTATAATGTGCTTTCTAAACTAAGCATCTGGAAACCAAGATCCATGTTCCAGGAGAGATCTCCAAATCTACTTAATGAATTCTTAACAAGGCACTAAGGTGGGATAGTGAAGACTTAGTAAAGGCTATCATCTGTTCCATTTTGGAAAATATTTAATGCCATATACCATACTTCCAGTCTGAAATTGATTTTATTTTTTACTTGCTGAATTTCATTTTTTTTTCTATATGAGTTTGTGTTAATAACAAAGTATTTGGGGGACTTTGTATGGTGACTCATGCCTTAATACCAGGACTTGGGAGGCTGAGGCAAGAGATCCCTTGAGCTCAGGAGTTCGAGACCAGCCTGAACAGGAGTGAGACAGTATCTCTACTAAAACAGAAAAATGAGCAGCGTGTGGTGGTGAGTGCCTGTAGTCCAAGTTACTCAGGAGGTTGCAGCAGGAGGATCACTGGAGCCCAGGAGTTTGAGGTTGCTGTGAGCTATGATGACACCACTACACTCTAGCCAGGCCAACAGAGTGAGATTCTGCCTCAAACAAAAATAAAAATTATTTGTAATTGATGATGTATCCAAATTTCTTATTGAAGTAAACTGTGAAGCTAATGGTAATAAGACATCTTCATACTTTTAGGCCATTAGGAAACATTATTTCCTTGGTTTTTTTTTTTTTAATATCATGAATACTACAGCAGAAACATAATTAAATAGCCTCTGAACATTTGAGAAGATGAATGCATCTCCCTTTTTAAAATAGATAGCCAAGAGAATTAGTTAAATATTTCTGATCTAATATTATATTTGTTGGGAATATTTATACGACCTAATAGTTACCCCTGTTTTCCCTTTTTCTTCCCTAAAAACGAAAACATTGCTCCTGGCATTAAATGAGATCCGGATGGAGAGGCTGTGAGCTTGATATGCTGTCTCTTTTCTTTCCCCTCCGTCCTCCCCCCTCCCAACCTACATTTCTTGGCGTCTTTCCGCTGTTTGTTAGAGTTCTGACTCTGACGTAAAGGACTCACAGTGAGTGACCCCCGTGGCAAACCTGTAAAACATTATACAACATGAATAAGAACTTTCTTATTAGATCTGCAGCTGGCTGGGTGCAGACATATGGCAGCAAGGATGTTTTGGAAGAAAGGCATTGCTTGACAAAGAACCCAGTCTCCTGAATAAAGGTTTACACTGGCTCTCCGTGGTGTTTATAATACCCAGTGCCAGGGGCAAAACTCTTTTTCCCCCCTTTATTGTTATTTTACTGTTTAAACCCCATCATTTTATATGTCGAGGTGGCTAAAATGTAGAAGCAGACATTTTATGTGTCTGTATAACTTTAAAAGGAAAAAAAAAAAAGCCAAATCTATAAGATTTTCTCAGGCTCTGGCTGCTCAGGGCAAGGGCTAGATTCTCTGGGGGCCCAGACTCCCATCAAAAGTGAGGAAGCTTGTGAGAAGGGACACAGTCCTTTTGAGGATTTAACTTCTTGATCAAAGGATACTTAGGCTTTGCAGTGCCCTGACAACTTTAATAGTTGCTTTTGGTCATTGTTGGTGATGTTAGCAGGAGTAATAGTACTTCTCAGTTGCTAAAAATTTTAGGCTGGAACAATTGGCAGCCTAGGAGGTTGTCACGTTGATTTACATCTGATTTGCTGTGTCCCAGTCTTTTCAATGCCATCCTGCTTTCATTTCGTTCCCTTTCGGAAACCCCAGCTACCGGCATTAGGAAGAACAGAGGTGCGTTTGTGATCTGCACTCGCATTCTGGCATTGAATAATATATTGTGAAATGTTCTGGGGCTGGCAGTTGGGTACTTGCCCCAGGAGGAATGATGACACTTTGAATCAGAGGCATGGAAACAGAGAAGCTTAATCTAGTGGCTTGCTAGATTTAACCAGGTACATGAATGAAAGCTTCTGCTTCTATAGAGATTGACTTTCTCTCCTTTACTGTGGGTTCTATGCAACCTAGATGATGCTTATAACATTCAAAATCTTTTGACATGGTGATTATCTTCCTAGTTTTGTTGTCTCTATAATAATTTAGTGATAAGTTATTGCTGAATAAGGTAGGCTCATTGAGGGCGGTGCCTGTGGCTGAGTGAGTAGGGCACCAGCCCCATATACCGAGGGTGGCAGGTTCAAAACTGGCCCCGGCCAAACTGCAACAAAAATATAGCTGGGCGCTGTGGTGGGTGCCTGTAGTCCCAGAGACTTGGGAGGTTGAGGCAAGAGAATCACCTAAGCCCAAGAGCTGGAAGTTGCTGTGAGTTGTGACGCCATGGCACTCTACCGAGGATGACAAAATGAGACTCTGTCTCCAAAAAAAAAGGTATGCTCATTGAAGATCCCTGATGTGGTTGTAATTAATGTTGCAGACAACTGAGGCAGGAAGGTACGTGACCCCTCCAGAGCATACATCCTGGCATGGGCAGGCAGAACTGGGGTTGTAACATCTAGAAATAGATGGCCAGTGACATGTTTCTGAATACTATGACTGATCTTGATCAAAGTGAATATATCTCGAGAAGTGTATGTTTACAGAAGAAACAATGTTTGCAAAGGATAGAGTCTGCTTTTGAGAAGTTGAAGAATATTAGTGAAAGTGTTAATAATATTTGAAGTGCTTGGAGTTAAGAGTGACTTTTTCCCCTGGTTTATAGGTTTTCATGTTAAAAATTCTTGGACAGAACAGATATGTTTGTCTCATTTTAAAAAATTTAATCTATATTAGAAGAATGCAAGTCAGAGATGTTCAAAAATCATAAAAATCCTGACTAGAAAAGTCTTGGGGGTCATCTAAGGCAGAAGTCTTAAATCTCTAAATCAAATCTGCCAAAAGAATCATACAGTCCATCACTATAGCTATCTTACTAGGCTTTTCTAGAAAGTATAGAGGGCAGCACAGCGCATGTCAAGATCTTTTATTTAGCAAGTGCTACCAAAACGACTTGTAAAGTGTTTGGGTGGTTTTTGTCTGTTTTTTGAGAAAATCAAAATGCTCCCTCCGTAACTGTCAAGAGTCCTTTTAGGAGATAGTGCATCCTTCCCTGTTTCATAGTAGAGAAAACTAAGACCCTGTTTAGTTAACATATGTTAACAGTTCATTTGTGTCCCCACAAAAAAGATATGTTGATGTTCTAAAGCCAGGACCTCAAAATTTGTTAACAATTCATTTGTGTCCCCACAAAAAAGGTATGTTGATGTTCTAAAGCCAGGACCTCAAAATTTGACCTTATTCAAAATAATTCAATTCCATTGAATTCAATAATTCAATTCATTTGTGTCCCTACAAAAAAGATACGTTGATATTCTAAAGCCAGGACCTCAAAATTTGACCTTTTCAAAAAAAGGGTCTTTGTAGATGTCATCAAGTTAAAAATTGATCGCAAGGGTAAGCCCTAATCCAACGTGACAGGTATCATAAAAAGGGGGAATTTGGATGCAATTTGGACGCAGACACACACCAGGCCAAGGGGCAGCCTGAGGACAAGAGGATATGAGTAATGTATCCAGGAGACAAGGGATGCCACGCCCAGCAGACCACCGGAAGTTAGGGAGAGGAAAGGAAGGATTCTTCCTTTACGGGTGGGGAACACATGGCCCTCTCAATACTTTGATTTCCAGACTTTGATTTCCGGCTTCTAGTCTCCAGAACTGAGATGATAATGATTTGACTTCTAAGCCCCTTGATTTGCCATACTTTGGTACAGCTACTCCAGCGAACAAGTCCATCATACGTGTTACTGGGTATGGTCTCCTGGGGCATTATTTACTAAGGTAGGTAGTCAAGTCTGGACCCCAGTTTTATTCCTGTGTTCAGCACTCAGAGCCTGCCTCCACAACTTAAACCTTATTTCTTTTCCTATAAAGATAAATGCATCCTATTCCACAAATTTTTTATGAGGACTATCTAGTATTTCTGTTTTTTGGAGGAGGAGGGAGTATTACCTTTGCACATAATAACACAGTTCCTGAAAACCAATTAATGACAGGCACAGACTTCATTTTTTAAAAACAAATGCTTGACCTTGAGGAGGTCAAGTTCATTTCCTTCACTTCTCATAGTTGATTAACGATATCTACAGAGTATTGTAATTGTATATTTTCTTTTCTTGGTCTAAACACTTAAACTATAATTCATAAAGTAGGTTATAATTTGTGAACTAGGTTACAATCTATAGTAGTCAAGGAAGTCAGCTAAGCCTGACCATACTACTATAGCGCATTGGCACACCCTGGTCCAGATAATGGAAAGAAGACTTAGAGCAGCAATTCTCATCCTGTGGCTTACAACCCCTTTGAAACAATGAAAATACCTGGCGGCATTAGGAAAGTTGAGAACCACTGACTTAGAGTTTCCATTTCAGAGGAAAATCGAGTGTGTATACCAAGTAACAGATTTCAAATATAAATTTTCAGGATTAGTCTATAAATACATGTTTATGACTATAAATACATGTTGTTAAGAATTAGAACTATGGAAAAATCTAGTTTAAAAAATTTCCTTCTTTTCAAGTTAAAATTAATTAGTAGATTGAAAAAAGAAATGTGCATGCCTCACTAAGCTCAATAAATTAAAACACAGAACAGGGATCCATCAAGTCTTCCCCCCGGTCTTTTTGATCTGCTTAACTCTGTAGAAATTATCCATGCTTTGAAATACCTTGGTGCGACGTAAGTTCTGATTGCATTTTATTAAACTTCCTTATCTTATATTAAATTCACACTGGGATCCTGAGAAGGAAAAGAGATTTGATGTTGTCTGGTTTGGGTTCCAGCCAAAAAAAGCACCCTTCTTTAGCAGAAGCAGAGGTTGTCTCCTTTAAATGTACCCAGACCTGGGCTGCTTGAAGCTCCTAGAAGCTAAGAAAGTTCTCCTTATCGGGACATAGTTCTGATGCCTACACATCTCTCTGCTTAGCTTCATCTTACTACACCAGTTTCTGTTTATTTTGATATCTTAAAACAAAATTTGCTCCACTATTTGTTCTACTAACCTCCACATAAGCAATGTCCCTTGTGGTCAGAAAAACTGTCTACGTGAACATCTTTCCATATTTGTCCTCATAGGATGGTTTATGACATTTAAGCAGTTGTCCCTTTTATGCTATCATTGCAGGGCAAAATAATGTTTGATATGAAGAGATGTAATCTTGAAGATAATTCTGTATTTCTGATGCTTGACCTTATATTAACAAAATCTAGAGTCAGTAGTTTTAAGAATTGTTTCACAATTTAAGTAGATTTCTTCGACTTACAGTCTTACATTAGATCAAACACTTTTTCTTTTGTTTGCTTATTCTCTATCATGAAAATCTCGAAGAAAAGGGTAAAAGAACAGAGCCTTCATTATACTCAGAAACTGAGGCTTGGAGAAGTGAAATGAATTGCTGAAGGCTACCATACTGTGAAATTTGTTCTATTAAGAAAAAAAATCATATGGTATTTAAACTTTGGGAAGTATAGCATCAGTAGGGAATTA
>NW_003852452.1:1084975-1127324 GCF_000181295.1 Otolemur garnettii
AAAAAAAAAAGAGAGACATTGGGCAATTATTAAATAAATGATACTACTATTTTAACAGGAGTGGTACTTTCTAAAATACCTAAGCAGTTAATTGAACACTCAAAGAGCCTCTTATCAGAGGATTTGTTTTATGTTAAAAATTCTCAATGGCTGGGTTGTGTCTATGGCTCAAAGGAGTAGGGTGCCAGCCCCATATACCGAGGTGGCTGGTTCAAAACCCAGCCCTGGCCAAAAACTGCAAAATAAAAAAAATTCTCAATGGCTTTTAAATTGTTTATTCCATCTCTTAGGCTTGTATTTTTTACTCAATTTCAGAAACTACCAAAACCAGTTGTTTTTTTTTTTAAGATAACTCTCCCACATGTGAGACTGGTAGGTCTGTTTTCTGTGGTTATTAATAAATATATTTATACCTTTAACTTCCAACGTCTGCTCTCAGAGATGTAAGTGGCCAACAGAAAAATATGAAGCATATACACTGAAAACTTAAAGGAACTTTATTTTAAATAAGTTTATGTTCATTTGCTAATAAATTCTCAGAATAGGAAGACATTACACATGAACGGCCTTTTCCAAAAGCTCTCTAAAGAGCTGTAAGTAAAAGGAGTGATAGATAGATAGGACAAAAGGGCAAACTTTGATGAAGTTTATGACAAAAAATATAATGATTTGGTTACAAGGCATTTGTCACTTTCTTATTTCACATGGAATAATTTTGTGAGTGTGATGTATAACGTATTGGAAATTTTTCTGAATTTTATTTTGGCGGTTATTTGTAATGGCCAGCAGCATTTATTTGTTAAGTGCTTAACAGTACTGTTTTGTGTATAAAATGAGTTGGGCACAGTCTCTTATTCCTTAAGTTTACACATTAGTTTCCACAGCACCGATAGGGTTATCGTGACGGGCAGATGACTAACACTCAGTGTCAATATTAGCAGTACCGATATGAGAAGCAAACGTTTGGATCAAACATTTATGTCAGGTCTCTTAGTATTTACTTTTATTTTATGGAAACTTAAGAATGTATTAAGGGCCCCGTGCTAGATTGAGAAAACTTCCAGACATAATGCGGTTACGGTAGTAACAATATATTAGAACTCCTGCTGTATCGCTTCACATTTCAGCATTTGTGTAATTAGCTAACTAGCTGGTTAGTTCTGGAGCACCTGCTGGGTGCCAGTGCTTGGCTAAGAAGCTAGTCCCGCCCTCCAGGAGTCTGCATTTCTTTTAGATCGATATTTATAGTAGAGCATGGACGGTATACAGTTGTCCTCTTTCTCAGGCTGCCCTTATTCATCTGCTTTAAGTCAATAAAATTCCTCCCCAGGTGTGTTTCTTGGGCCCCCTGTCTCTTCCAATCCCGCAGTGCCTGCCTTGACTCAGGTTCTCCTTATCTCCTGCCCAGAGTTTATAAGTTTATAGGCTCCCACACTCTCCGATACCCACCTCCTTCCTAAAGATGATCTTTCTAAAGAACAAATCTGAACAGAGCTGTAACTGTCTTTAAACTCGTGTACATTTTCCAAGTTCTTGGCCTGCTGTCTCAGGCCCTTCAAAATCGCAGTTCAGAATGTGCCACCTCTTGCTTAATGCGTCCTAAGTATAGGTTGTCAGGGAGCTTGTCGGCTTTTTCTGAGCACATCGTTCTGGGACTCCACGTGGTTTCCACGCACCTGGCATCATCCTCCAAGGCCCTCAGTTTCTTTTTCTTCATTTCTTTCTGACACAACCCTCTTCAACCTTCAAACCACATTTTAAATAGTGTATGCTGCCTTCCTTGTTACTGAGGGACAGAGTGTATGAATTATAATATATTGTAATTCTCATTTACATATTTTGTTTCCCTCTAAAGAACAGGAGTTCCTTCCAGGTGGAAGTTCATTCAACTTCTTGTCTCTCTTATATCACCTGTGTCTGGCTAGTAAAAAGTTGCCCAGTAAGTTTTGAATTAGTGAACGATGGATATGTGATGCGAGTCTCCTTGTCAAAGCACGTTGCCTTGGCTTTCGGAAGGACTTCCATCCTTTGCTTTTTCAACTCCTTTCTTTGGTCCTCTGTAGTCGATGAGGTGGGAATGATCTCCCTCTAATGAGTAATAATAACCCCAGTGGCAAATCATTTATATTCATCCCCCTGGAAGGATGTATGTCATAAGACTAATGTTTTCATCTTTTCATTCATATTCTCATTTATTTATACTTCAAGTGCAGTGTCCTGAGTGAAATGAGCCCTCACACTAATCTGTGTAATTAAAGAAATGGAAATCTCCGTGCTTGGCAACCACTCTAGAGCTATCAATGCAGTGGCTGCTTTAAGGCTGTCATTGAGATTTAAATTACTTTTTTTTTTTAATTAAATGATAGCTGTGTACATTAATGCAATCATGGGGTACAGTGTGGTGTTTTCGTATACAATTTGAAATATTTTCATCAAACTGGTTAACATAGCCTTTATGTCAGTTTTCTTAGTTATTGTGTTAAGACGTTTATACTCTACGTTTAGAAAGATTCACTTGTACCCTTGGGAGATAAACCATAGAGGTGATCCCTCCAATCACCCTCCCTCCACCCATCCACTCCTTCCCCCCCATATGCTTAGGCTATAATTAGGTTACACTGAATTCCTTTTAGTTTTCAGTTCATATGAAAGCTATAAATTAGTTTCATAATAGGGCTGTGTACATTGGATTTTTTTTCTTCCATTCTTGTGATACTTTGCTAAGAATAACAGTTTCCAGCTCTATCCATGTAAACATGAAGGACGTAAAGTCTCTTTATTACTCATTTAAAGGAACAAGTGAGATATTTCCCCCCCTTTGAAATGTCAATCCTCTATTCTTTTTTTGGTGAGTATTCCAATTTATTAGGCTTTGTTATACCTGTTGACACAGTTGCAATCTCATACAAAAAAACATGGATGCGATCAGAAATATTTTATAGGATTAATCACCGAATGTGAAAGAGTGAGATCCTACTATCCCAATTCAAATGTTTCTTAACTAGATCTTTCTCAGTGGAAATAAAAGGGGAATGAATGTGAACTTTATTTTATTTTTTTTTTTTGAGACAGAGCCTCAAGCTGTCCCCCCTGGGTAGAGTGCCGTGGCATTACAGCTCACAGCAACCTCCAACTCCTGGGCTCAAGCGAGTCTCCTGCCTCCGCCTCCCAAGTAGCTGGGACCACAGGCACCCGCCACAACGCCTGGCTATTTTTTGGTTGCAGCCGTCATTGTTGTTTTGGCGGGTCCGGGCTGGGGATTCGAACCCGCCACCTTAGGTGTACGTGGCTGGCGCCTTAGCCGGTTGAGCTATAGGCACCGAGCCTGAATGTGAACTTTAATTTTAAAAAGATGTCTGGGTCTTCTAAGCGATCTTGTCATCAATTTTCTTCACGCAAGTTCTCCCATCAAACAAGTAAGCTGCTATTGTGTTAATAGACTTTCCTTTTTAATACATAGATATGTGTATAGAATTTGTACTCTGAAATGTCTGGATGTGTCCCCTCTCCTTGCTTTTAAAATATATTCTGAACTATCAAACTCCCTGTACAAAGTCTTTATATCTGGACTTCTCTTACCTAGAGTTCTCCCTTATCCCTATTCATCTCTTACCTTTAAAACACATTCTGAACTGTCCAGCGTCACGTATAAGGTTCTATGTATCTTGACCCAAACTTGCCTAAAATTCTCGCCCATCTCTGGTGATCTCCTATACCTTAAAACCCAATGTAAGCATCACCATCTATCTTTAGCTAAGTTTTCACAGATGTCCTTACCTCTCAGGGGAGCATTCATCATTTCTATATTTGAGATTTGACAGTACATGTTCATTTACACGTGAACTAGTATTTCAAAGGCAGACCTTGCTTACTGTTCTCATTCTGCAGGAAGGACCTTCAGACCCATTCACGTCCTAGTGGTTTCTGTGTGTAACAGTTTCATCACTTTTGAGAGAAGGGAAATGATATTGTTTCAGAGGGTTATTTTTAGGATTTTAAAATAATGCACAAAAAAATACTTAGTAAAAGCCTCAACAGTAATAGGAAAAACAATTGTTTTGTGTGCTTACAGTTTTATTTTTACTAGGTTTTTGTATCTCTCTCCCCTATTGAAATGAGATGGCCAGAATCCTGGCATCATTGTAGAAGCTGCATCCAATAGCCTCCAGGATTACTACTGTTAATCCCTGTGAAAAGTCACATACAATGTTGGTGAAAACATTTATTATTGGAAGAATTATTAGAAGATTATTAAAATAGGATTAGAAGATTATTAAAATAAGAGGTGTGTGATTGATGGGTTTCCGGCTAATATGCACGTGTAAGGGTTCAGCACGCCCCCTGGGTGAAGGCCTCAATCACAACTTGAACTTTACCTTAGAAATGAAAACGGTGTAACCTAAACATCGGTCCCCTCATATTAATCTGAAATAAAACAAAAAGGTTTAAATGTTCATCTTAGTGCTGAAATTGACACTTAAATGTTTTGAGAGGGGATTTACTCACAGAGAAAAGGAAAATGAAAAGGACTGCGTGAACCACAGTCTAACAGGTCCAGAACTGTTAGATATTACATCTCTCTGGTGGAGAATTAGTCCCGGTGCCAACTAAGAAATACAAATGATGTAAGTACTTAGAAAATCTCCCTCTGGTTCAGACTCTGCATGGAGAAGTCGTCTAAGTGGAAAGATTCTTAAACATGTCCAGAATAGCTGCTCACAAGAATAACGATTACCACATACATACTTATTTCTATTAGAATTAAACTGTGCTTATTTGTACTGTTTACTTAAGCTAAAATATCGTATACACAAAGAAGTTAATTATAATTCTCTGTTCTGCAATATTATCAACAGTGCCTCTCAAATTTGAATAGAGATGATGAGTCTAGTGTGAATCAGCGTTCCTTAACTTTCTCCTTAAGGAGCTCTTTTGTGTGAGGTGTGTATCTCTACACAGAAGCGTTACATATCCTCAAACACGATTCACATACCATGCAATTTGCCTGTTTAAAGTAGTAGTTCACTGGTTTTTAGACTATTCACAGAGTTATGCTGCCATTAATTCCAAAACATTTTCAATGTCCCCTGCAAAAACCCCCCTACGCCCATTAATACTCACTTCCCATTCTCCCCACCTCTAGCGCCTGTCAACTACTAATCCATTTGCTATCTCTGCAGATTTTGCTATGTTGGTCCATCTTTGTTTGTTTGTTTCTTTTGTTGTTGTTGAGACAGAGTCCCACCCTATGGCCCTGAGCAGAGTGCAGTGGCTTGGTAGCTCCCTGCAACCTCAGACTCCAGCTTGTGGGCGTTCCGCTGCCTCAGCCTCCGGAAGCTGCTGGGTTTACAGGTGGTGCCGGACTGGGTTTTTCCATTTTTTTCTTTCTTTCTTTCTTTTTTTTTAATTAAATGATAGCTGTGCATATTAATGCAATCATGGGGTACAGTGTGGTGTTTTCATATACAATTTGAAATATTTTCATCAAACTGGTTAACATAGCCTTTATGTCATTTTCTTAGTTATTGTGTTAAGACATTTATATTCTACTCTTAGAAAGATTCCCTTGTACCCTTGTAAGGTAAACCATAGAAGTGATCCCTCCAATCACCTCCCTCCGCCCATCCTCCCTCCACTCCCCCCTCCCCTCCTCATGTTCTTAGGCTATAATTAGGTTATAGCTTTCATATGAAACTGGACCCACACCTTCCACCATTAACTAAGATAGATTCTCATTGGATTAAAGATTTAAACTTAAGACATGAAACCATAAAAATACTAGAAGAAAGTGTAGGGAAAACACTTGAAGAAATCGGCCTGGGCGAACATTTTATGAGGCGGACCCCCTCCCCCCCCCAGGCAATTGGAGCAACCTCAAAAATACACTTTTGGGAACGGATCCATTTTTTTCATGAGTCAGGGTCTCACTCTCGCTCAGGCGAGTCTCCAACTCCTGAGCTCAAGCAATTCTCCCTCTTCAGCTTCCCACAGTGCTGGGATTACAGGTGTGAGCCACTGTGCTGGCGTGGTCTTTCTTAAAAAACACACAAACAAACAAACAAACAAAACAACTCTGGTCTCTTGGCTCAGCCCGCCCAACTCAATCCCTGTTCTCTGCTCCTTCTTGGCTCAGGAGGGTTCGGGTGTCTCTGCCATATCTTCTGTCACCCTGTGACCTGTAGGTACTGCAAGTTCTTTAAGAAGCATGCTGGGACAACAGGGATGCCAGGAAATGGGTGGAGAATTTGTGACAGTACACAACTCTGTCAGACTGGGAGGTTGGCGTTTAAGGACCAGATACTGCTTTCCATAATGGCTGGATGGATTTGCATTCCCTTTCACATTGTACAAGAGTTCACTTTTCTCCTCATCTTTGCAACATTTATTAACTCTTGACTTTTTTATACGTCATAACAGGTGTGAGATGATATCTCATTGTTGTTTGACTTGCATTTTTATGGTAAAAACTAATGTTGAGCATCTTTTCATAAAAAAAATAAACCTATTTGCCACTTTAGAAAACAAACTCTTTGTGGTGTTTTGTGACAGGCCTCTTTCACTTTGCCCAGTGTTTTGAGGGTTTATCCGTGTTGGAGCGTACTTCATTCTTGTTTTGCTGCCAAATACTATTCCATTGTATGGATGTACCATAGTTGGTTTCATGATGAGTTAATAAACTTTTAATCATTTCCACTTTTTGGCTGTTATGAATAATATTCCCATCAATGTTCATGTTCAAATTTTTTGTGTGACTATATGTTTTCATTTCTCTTAGAGTTAGAATGTCGTGCTTTATTTTATACCTGGGGTGAAATATGTTAACTCCATGTTTAACATTTTGAGAAACCGTAAATGATTTTCCCAAGGGGCTTCATCACTTTGCATTTCCACTGGAAAAGTACGAGGGTTCCCATTTTCCCACATCTTCTCTGATGCTTATTTTCTGTGTGTCTGTTTAAAAGTCATTATTATAGCCATCTCAGTGGGGGAGAGGTGGTATCTCGCTGGGGTTTTGATTTGCGTTTCTGTAATAGCTAATGCTGATGAGCGTGTTGTCATGTGCTTGTTGCCCACTTTGTATTTCTTCTCTGGACAAAGCTCTATTAAATATTGTACCTATTTTGTTTTTCAGTTGGGTTATTTTCTTTGTATTGCATACAAGTCTCTTATCGTATTTATGGTTTGAAAATATTTTCTCCCGTTCCCTGTCTTGTCTTTCCCTCTCTTAATTCCTTCGTTGTGTGTTTCTATTTTTTAAAACAAGAATCAGACAAATTATTTTTGAGGCTGGATTTTAAAGTGGCTGTTTCTTTGCATGATACATTCGGCAGTCGTTTTTGTATTCTCAAAGTCCTTAGTTTTTTGAATGAAAGTACAGAGTTTTGAGTAACTCTTGATTTTATGTTTCTGAAACTATCCTCTATGAGGCACCAGATGCTTCAGGACAAATGAGTTCAGTTTCTAAGGTAGATTGAGGAGTGTTAATTGCTTTAGTTATTACTCTGAAGTCACAATAGTAAAGGTTATATGAGGTGCTATATTTAAATAACAACTGTCTAGCTCTGCATTTCCAACATTTTTTTTTATTATTATTTCAGGTTGAGGGCACTAAGAATTAGGTTATATACAATGTTTGCATTTGTTAAGTAACATCCCTCTTATCATTGTGTCCCACCCCCAAGGGGTGCCATACACCCTAACATCATGCCCATTAAGTGGGAGCACACCCACTCCCCTCCCTTCTCCCCTCTCCCCCATTTCCTCACCCACCACCTTGAATTGATTTGAGTTTTTCTCTTATGTGGGCATGTATTAGATGGTCCACAGGCTTCACATTAGTATCGTGTACATTGGATTCTTGCTTCTCCATTCTTGCAATACTTAACTAAGAAGAACGTGTTCCAACTCCATCCACGTTGATACAAAAGATGTAAAGTCTCCATCTCTTTTAATGGCTGAATAGTATTCCATGGTATATACACTACAGCTTGTTAATCCATTCCTGGGTTGGTGGGCATTTAAGTTATTTCCACATTTTGGTGATTGTAAATTGAGCCACAATAAACGGTCTAGTGCAAATGTCCTTATGATAAAAAGTTTTTTTTTTCTTCTGAATAGATGCCTAGTAATGGGATTGCAGGATAAAATGGGAGGTCTAATTTAAATTCTTTGAGGATTCTCCATACTTCCTTCCAAAAAGGTTGTATTAGTTTTGCAGTCCCACCGGCAGTGTGAAAGCATTTCCAAAATTAGTAGTAATTATTTTTCCCCAAACAACTATTAATACGAGCATCTGTAATACATTCTTCAGAACCATTTTTTAAATCTATTCTCTAAATCCCTTTCACCTGGCGCATACCACTATGTGTGGCCTTTCCCCTCATCCTTGGTTTTTAAAGTAGTGATAGTCTTTTTAAAATTCTCTATTCAGATATTGGCAACAAAGGGGACAGAGACACGTCGTGTTTGTTGAACTCACAAGATTGAATTTGATATGTGTGTTAACACGTATGTACGTAGTGAGAATCAAACTAAGAACATACATTGTTCCTCTATGTACCAATCCTAGAGCTAGAAAATGTACTTTCAGTTTCTTTGGGGGTGGGAGATGTGAATCCAAAGTCAGCTATTATGTGTAGGTCTATTTCTCTTCCATTTCCAGGAACTTTACCAGCATGTATCTGTTGCCTGCTGTTATTGCTACTCTTTCATAAGAAATTCCTTGCATATGCATGCTTTTGTGTGTGTGTGTGTGTGTATGTCTGCTCCAATGAACTCAAAGATGACATTTTCATGGCATCAGGATGCTGGGGCAGAGACAATCATCTTTCCCTCGGGGTCCCTTGCGTCAGATGATAGCTGCTTCATCTCCAGAATCCTATAATGCTTCCAGGCAGGAAGCATGGGAAGGCAGAAAGGGAGAAGAGACAAGCTAGCCAAGTCTTTCCCCTTTTAAAGAGGTTTCCTAGAGGCCGCACACAATAACTCCTACCTATATTTTATTGGCCAAGACTTCATCTCCAGGCCTCCTGATCTGTAAGGGAGTTAATGTTGGGAAATGAATTAATAGTTTCCTTGCTGATCCCACTGCTATTTGTATGAAAATTGGGATTGGGGTCATTAAGAAGAAAAAGATGTATATAGCGTGGGCAACTAGCAGCCTTTGTGACGTAGGCAGGGGATGACCGATGGGAAATTCTAAGTTGGAGCAGACGAGCAAAGCTCCTTCTCTGGCTGTGTGCTTTTGTCTGCATGTATGAGCTTGCAGCACCTTAGATTAACCACGTGTCCATCAAGAGGTGCCATAGGAGTTTAAAATGAAAACAATAGGCATGGTATTTATTATAATTTTATAAACCAATAAATTTCACAGGACTCTTTTTATAGCAGCCAGAGTCTAAGCAGGATGAAATTGAAGACAAGTAAGTATTTAAACAACAGTGGAATTTTTAGGTCAACTCATTATTTAAATTTCTAAATAATTGACTTTCCTTATTAATTTTTCTTGTGGGCAGAAAAACCAATCAGTCATTTTTCAAAAATATTTATTGAGTCCCTTAACTGTTGCCAGTTAAGTCTAATTAGATTTCTGCTCTCCTGAAAATCCCTTTCTTGAGTGAGAGACAGACAAGGCAAGAATAAGTTGACTGTCTTTAATCTGAAATGCATGGGGCCAGCAGTATTCCAGATTTTGGATTTTCTCAGGTTTTGGAATATTTACAAATACATAATGCGGTATCTTGGGGACAGGACCCAAGTCTAAACATGAAATTCATTTACTTTCATATATACCTTATACACATAACCTGAAGGTCATTTTATAAACTATTTTAAATAATTTTCTTCAGGAAACAAGGTTTGTATACATGGAACCATTAGAAAGCAAAGATGTCACTATCTCAGCCATCTGAGTGGGTAATCTCTAGTATCATGTCAGCACTCAAGAAGTTTTGAATTTTGGAACATTTTTGATTTCAGATTTTCAGATCTGGGATGCTCAACCTGTAATGAAATAATTGAACAAGAGTATTTTAGATTTCATTAAGTGCAGGTAGCAGACGTGCCCATATGCTGAAGAGTAGCAGGGGAAGATGATGGTAGGACTGGCTTCCTTTGCTTACTCCCAAAACCTAGCTCCTGCTCCCGAGCCTGGTGCAGGCGAGGCACTTAGTATAGGTTTGTTGGTGTTGGATGGATGGATGGATGGATGGACAGATGATCAGTTATGGGAAGTGTCTCTGAGATAAACCTGAAGAATTAGAATGAGCGAATAGTGCTATGAAATGGAAACATTGGTTCCCTGAAGAGTCAACAGCATCCAGACCTTGTAGATCATAGCAGTGAGTTCAAATTTAATGGTGAAATAAATGAGAATCCATTCAATGATCTTATATTGATTTTTTTCTCAACTATTTTAAAATTATTTAAAATAGTCTAGCTTCATAAAATTATGTAAAGTAGGTGATCTATTCTTACTTCCATTTTTCAAACTCTATTACTGATAAAATAACTTATCCCTAACTCATGGAGCTGTTTAAGAGTGAAATTGAGATTGGAGTTCAAGAAACCTGGCTCCAGACTCTACACTTAACCACTCTACAATGTTGTAAACTGTGAAATGTGCTGTAACTTGCATGACAGAACATGTATTGTTTAATCAGCAAGAAAGAGAGAGGCTGGAAATAGGATAACTGCCAATTGAATGGATTCAATTTTTATACTTTTTAATAGTGACTTATGATTTTAATATATAGCAGAGTTTCCCAGAGCCGCCTCTAACCATCTTTCATCAAATTTTCTTTCTGAAATAAATTATGAACTGAAGTATTATTATAAGGGGTCTGGTTTGTGGTTCTAATGAACTCTGAAAATATGAAACTTGCAAAACAATAAATTTGTTAGAATGGCTTAAAAGGAAAACCATTCCCAACTCAAGTTGGGCGGTCGAGTCAGGCTACCCCTTTGAAGTTCTGATCACACCTTGCTCAGTGTATGGACTCTGAAAAATTGAATTTACCATCTCCTGAGAATATTATCATGGGCATTTAAAACACGCCTTGCAACCAGAAACAACATAAGAGTAGTCATTCCCTCAGGACATCTTCCAAAAAAGTCCGAATCTAGGCTAACACGAAAAATCACCGTACTACTCCTCTTAAGTGACAATAACTTAATTTTCAAATGTGATTTTGTGATCGGTTGTAAATTGTTACATTCTAATTCTTCAGTTCCTTCATCAAGAATGAGAAACTAAAGAATTTTTAGTGGCAATTTCATTAAAAAGTTTTGGCTGTCACATGCCAAAGTGTATGGATATTTTGTTTCCCACACCCTACCCTTCCTCACATCTCTGGAACACAATTTATGGTGAAACATGTTTTGTGGTGAAACATTTAATACTTCAAATTGTGGTTGGACACAAAATGTGTTTAGTAGATTTTTAAAATCATATACTTTCTGTAAGGGCCACCTGTTTGCAAATAGTCTATCGAGCTTTCAATTTAGATAAGCCAAGAGTCCCATCCCCTGTGTACTATTAATTCAAACTGACAAGGTCAAGGATAAATCAACATGATAAAGCTTCTTAATACAGCTCAGAATGATGCTTCTTAATAGCCATTGTTAAGTAGCTATTTTATTATTTCCTTGTGTTTCTTCTCCCCATGCTTGCTTTTGGGTTCCTGGTTTTTTCTTTTTTATTTCTTTTTTCTTATTTCTTCCTCCTCTCTCCTCTCCTCCTCTCTGTCCTCCTCTCCGTCCTCCTCCTCCTCTTTCCCTTCCTCCCTGCCCCTTCTCCACCTCCTCCTTCTTTTTAATATTTTGCCTTTAATCAAGAGTCTAGTACATAGTAGTTGGGTAAAAAGAAAAGAGAGTAAGTATCTTAGTTCTAGTACTTGAAGTAAGAACAGAGAAATACATGGTAATCCTTTCTGCATCTGCAGTTTTATCCCCCTCAGTTAAATACAGTTTAGATCATATCCTGCCCTTCCTTTTTTGTCTTTCTTCCCTGTTCCTTGACACATCATCTTCTATTCCAGTTTTCTTTCTTTAGCCCCTAAATAGAAATCCACATCATATATCCCCCAAAGGAATAAATGTCCATGAAAACTTTTGGGGGGTTTATGAAAGAACATTTTTTTGTATAAACAAACCCATAAAATTGCTGTCAGTGTATCAAAGCCACGTTAAAGTCATGAAAAAGAATTGAGGTGCAAGGTGAAATTTAGGGGGAGCGATATGCTTTACCTTAAACTTGGTCTAAAACAGTATCTTCAAGTTTTATAATAAATTACTTCCAGCCACATTTAAGAAAATGAAGACAAAATGCATGTGCCTTGTTACACTATACTAATTGGAAGTGGAACTGAAGTAATCTGGGCAATACCCAAGTTCAGAGGAAAAAGAAAGAACTCAAGGAACACATGATGGGACTGGCGTACATTGTTCTCTGCCACTTAACCTGTGCTGCACTCAACCAGCCCCACAGTCTAGGTGATTGGAGGAGGAAGTAGCAGGGGAAAAGTCTGGAGTTTTGCCTTTTTCTGAAGTTTTTTGGCACTGATGAAAATGTGGCTAAACACTAAATGAACTAAGATTAAAAATTTTGCACTTCACATTAAGGGGAAATTATATTAAGATGAATTCAGCATTTTATTTCATTTATGACTTAAAATGAGTTCAGTGTTTTAAGTTCCATGACTTATCAAGATTTATTTTAGGAAGTCACCTGTTTGTTAGTTTTAAGACCATTTCTGAAAAAAAAAGTTTAGAAAATTTTCCTCTGGTTTAAGTTTGTTATATGTAACAGCTTAAAAACTGTGTGTGTATGTGTGTAACTAGTAGGGCCAAAATGTAAACTATTTGGGAATCAAAGTAATTTATCCATTTCTTAGCATACATTATTAATGTTAATGCTGCAGTCTAAGAAATTACATATTGTTTACACAAAATGCAATATATCAGAATGTTTAATAAAGGAAAAGAGAAAAACAACTTTAATCTATCCAAATGCAAGTACTAATAAATCTTGTTGATGCTGAATTTCATATTTTTCCTAGTATTTTCAATTTTTTTCTAAGCAAAGAGATCGATTTTATAGATTAGTTTCATGAAGTTGCCCCAGAGGGTTTGACTGAGTTGAATAATTTTCTGTGGAAAATATCTCTGAATGAGTCCTTTCATGAGGTCCTGTATAAATGGAATCTAAATATATAGGGAAACTGAGAAACATTAGCAGGATTCAGTCTAAAAACAACAGCTGAAGAGCTGGAAATAATAAATGAAGCCTTCATTTTATTTTTTATGTTTCCTACTCAATTACCCAAATTGGCAGAAATAATATAAGAAGTAGTTTAACAAACTGTAAAATACAGGTTTATAGTCAGATCCAGTGGTGCTCAGAGGTTTGAGTTTCACCTGAAGAACACAGTTGATAGAGTTAGTAAATTAAAGCCGTAATGCTTTGTTTAAATATTTCACAGGTATTGTGTTTTCATCTTCTCAAAAGCACGTAAAAGCTCTTTTATTGTGGTTGCTTTAGAAATATTTGCATGGACTTTTTGAGGTTTGTTTTCTGGTCGGGGTAGTTGGGTTTGTTTGTAGGCCTAATTATCCATTGCCCTGGAAATTTGATGGTTTCCAGCTAACAAATGGTATACAGGAAGGAACAAGCCCTTCCCACACTCTCTCGCATAGTTTTTCTCCAGCTAATCTTTCAAACATTTCGTAGTTGGGACTCAGCCTTTTACTACTCTTTATGCCTTAGGAAAATTAAGCTATCTCAGGCCTCTCATCACCAAAGGAATACAGTAATGTTTAAAATTTGGATTTTACAATTTTCATGCAAAAAAAAATCAATCTGAGTCTGATTGGGTAGACTGAGTAGACCCCATGCTCACGTACATGTGCTGCAGGTTACTGTGAGTTAGGATACATGAAGTTTTGTTGTAATTATAAGCAAATTGATCAAATTTTGTAAGTTGTATATTTGCAGGGTCTAGAAATGAGTCTTTCCCATTCTACCTTCATAAAAAATCATGTATGTTTCGGCACCTGTAGCACAGTGATTACGACGCCAGCCACATACACCAAAGCTGGTGGGTTCAAACCTGGCCCAGGCCAGCTAAGCAACAATGACAACTGCAACAGAAAAATAGCTGGGTGTTTTGGCAGGTGTCTATATCTGAGTTGGGAATCTGAGGCAAGAGAATTGCTTAAGCCCGAGAGTGTGAGGTTGCTGTGAGCTGTGACGTCACCGCACTCTCCTGAGAGCAACATAGTGAGATTCTGTCTCAAAAAAAAAAATCATCTATGTTTTCCAAATTATACTTTGCTCTCAGAATGCAATAATATCTCAACTAGATTCCATGTTGTAAGTATTAATAGTGATAAAAATAACAGCAAAAGTATTGAGTTGTTACTATACCCCCAGGTACACAAAGACTTTTTATATGACTTGTTTTACATTTGAAAACCCAAACAAGATAGATACTATTGTTATCTGACTTGCAGAGGTATGGAAACAGAGGCAGAAAGGTACTAAATAACTTCCCCAAGATCATGTGTCTACTGAATATCACATCACAGGTGTGGTTTGAAGCAGTTACTCTGGCCCACACTCTACCTCAGGGGCATAACCACCACGCTGTACTTTGTGTAGGAAAGTACACAAGTTCCTATCCTTCAGAAGGAACTTCAGGGCCTATGGTGCCCCAGGGTTGGCATGTCCACATTTGCTAAGCTTACATGGAATACACCTCGCAAATATCTGTTGAAAGAATGCTTCAGGGAATGAATGAATGAATGCAGAAATTGGTATTGATGAGATGTGCTAATAGAGAATTTGGTAAATATCTGATAGGTAATTTACATTTGGGGGTAATTTTATAGCCAACATATGACATTATGATTAACATTATAGTATTTATAAGTATTTTTGGAGAAACCAACCTTTTCTATTATTCCTCTGTTTTAAAGAAAGTTGGAGATTACAGAGGTGAAAATTGATTTTGGAGATAGTAAATTTATCACTTAACTACCACCATGAATTACTTGAAGACAAATCAAATCTGATGTTTTTCTGTTTCCTGATCAAAATACTTTAGTTCCAAGAACCTGAACTGAGTTTGGACTCTACTGATTATTAAAAGTAGCAGAGCAGGACTAAAAAAGTATATTATTTGCAGCCAGGAGACCTAAATTTTGATCTATGTTTATCCACTGGCTACTTATGTTACTATTCTACCTCTCTTAACTCATTTCCATACCCCTAAAATAAGGATAGTATCCTGCTGTTTCTTGACGATAAAAGAAAAGTATTTAGAAGACTGTAGAGAATATTTCTCAAAATGTGTTTGTGTTCTCTGACAAACTATAAGTCTCTTGAAACAAAGGTTCTATGGTTACTTAAGGCCAATAGGTACTGGGAATATCCAGGTAGGAATTGAATTATGCAGGATTTCACACATTTGTTATGCTTTATTGTCATTTTTTCATAAAATACTTCACAGGAAACTGTTTAAGCATGAGACTGATGTGGTTGCATTATCAGAAATAGCAAAAAAGAAATTAGCAATAAAAGTTACAAAAATTTCGCCTAAGCAAGATAGGCAAGACGTAGTAAGTGAAAATACTAGAAGCCTTGTAAGTCTAGTGGCAGCAGATAGGTGTAGGGTAATGATTGTCCTTGTGAGAACAGAGGCAGAAATAGAATTATGGAACTATCATAAATGGGAGTGTGGAGACATCAATATCAGAAATACATACAGAACGTGCAGCAGAGAGGCTAGGATACCTGAATTTCGCTCTGTTCGAAGCCTCCTCATTCCCTAGTATTTATGAAATGTATGCTGGCTGCTGGTTTGGAGTCCCAAGAGTCAAGATCAGGACTTTAATACCTGCCAAGTGAATGGAATTTAGGTAGTTATCACCAACTGTGAAGGGAAGAGACGTATCCGTTACTGGCAGTCATTCAGGAGAGGGTCGATTCTAAAGACTCTGTGTTTCTGAAAAGGTGTCTGAAAGTTTAAGATGGAAAACACAAGAGAAAGCTAAATTAATTCAGAGAACCATAAGAGATTTAGAGCCTGGGAAAGATCCTAGAGTCAGGACAGGCTGGAACCAGGGTGCTGAACAAGACCCACTTCCCTTTCTTTAGCCCAAGAGTAAAGGGCAAGAGGTGATGGCTGCCCCCCCCCCAAAAAAAAAGCTTTGTGGTCATGTCTGAAGGATATTTTCATAGCTATTTTCTGTATCTTGTGTAATGTAACAGTGTCCTGCTGTCTCCCTGTGGAATCGTCAATGAAATCAGCACCATTGGCTAATGCCTTGCAGAAAGGGGTGGATTTGGGAAGTGGGGGGTGTGATGAAGTAGCTCTTATCAAGGTAGGCTGTCTATGAGGCTACAGGTGCTACTCATAGCTGGTTTGCCCAAAGGGGGCTTCTAGAGCCTACCACTTTGCAAATTAAATCATAAAGGAAGTTATTCTTTCAGGCATGGCTTATATTGGTGAGGTCTTTCTAAACCCGAACCCCCAGTGTAGAAAGAACCATGGGGGACTGAGTGACAATGAGCTTTAAGGATTCTGTTAGCACCTTGGCCTCAACCCCAGACCCCATGCAGACCTCCCCAGGGCCTTTCCTAAGGAGAGCAATGCAGTCTGGACTTTCTTACTCTATTGATAAGAGTCAAAGGAAAGCGTAGAGAAATAACAGCAGTTCTCTAGAAGGGCTAGACAAGAGTTGAGCAGCCCTAAACCCTCCACCACAGGCCTTCTGAGTCCTAGTAGTTCCCTCTGATAGACCCGGGAAGCCCTTCTTCCCACATGGAATTCTGGAGAGAGAAAATAAAAGCAGAAACAGATTAAAGAAAAGAGTATGCCAAAGGAAGAGTCCAGAGCAACACGCCAGGATTGAAGAAGAGATTTTAATTTGTTTATCACATTGAAAGCTCCGGGCACATCGCAGTAAATTTGTTATTAAAAGACAACCCCTACTCCCTCTCGGTTTTTAACTCTTGACACACAAAACACATGTGTAAAAGAACGACTATCTTCTGTATGAATTGCAACTAATCTGTAATTGAAACATTCTATAAATTCTCACTGTATGGACTAGGGTAAGAGTTTAGAGAAAGAAAAATCCTTGACACAGTCGTACTCTTCAGAGCATTAGTATTCTCTAGAGAATGTTCTTTTTGCAGTTTTTAATGAGCTAATGATTAATGGACCAGTTGGATACCAAAGGAATAGAGTTAAGTGCTAAATAGACGTATGTATCTGTAATTCCAGAAATCCAACTCCTTTTTAAATGTTAGCGTCAGGATGCTTTGCTGCTCCTCCAATGGGCCATTCCTGCTCCTGGCTCAGGAGCTTTGCAGCCTCTGTTCCCTCTGGCTGGCATTGTCCCCCAGGTCTGTACGTCTGCCTCTCCTACTGTATACAGTTCTCTGATGAAATGTCACATTTCCCCCGGTCTGCTGTACTCGCCCTATGCTTAGCTGTGTTCCTGGGTGCTATACACCGTTACCCACTCATCCCTCATCCTTGTCCTCTGAGCTTCTTTATAGCTTTCCCACCACCCGGTGTATTATGCTTTGGGCGTGTCTTCTGTTTTCCTTCACTAGAATGTCAGAGCTAGGGGAGCAGAGCTACCTGTTGTCTGATTATACATGTCGGTTTTGCCAAGAGCAGTGCCTTCTATACAATAGCCATACAATAAATACTTGCTTTAAAAAAATGATGAAATAAAAGTGGGCTGTGGGGTAACTTTCATCTCCTTGGGATATCCTTTTTCTGTCTTCCACACTCTGTTTCAGTAATTATGAACCAGTGAAAAAGAATGGTGTCCTGGAGAGCCATGCAAAGATAATAGTGGTGGATGTTTCATATCCCAAACCTCTCACCTCTTGGAAGTCTGTGCAAAGAATAACTTTTTATTTTCCATCTAGTTGTGGTTCTCCTGCAGTTTATCCCTTTTGTCATAGGTATTATGATTTTCTTTTCTCCCAAGAAGTCCCTGAAAAAGCATCAATTTTTATATAAACAGACAGCGAGAGAAAACAGCAGAGGGGAAAAGAGACGAACACTGAGGGAGAATATTTTACCTACAGAAATGTGCTTTCAACCCTCCTGATTTTGCATGCCATCATTAAAAATATCGCTGCTTGGATAGGACCTTCTTGTTTCCATGCTGACTTCTTCTTTGCTTCTCCTGTGAACTTTTTAAATTCTGCATTTGGCAGCAGTCTTGTTTTTCTTGGAGCTGAGGACTGTGTAGCATACTGTTCGCTGAAGGCTGGGATGCAGAAATTTATTATTAAAAATAAAAGAAAGAGAGAAAAGAATCTATTCCATAAGGATCGAAATGACTGCATGTTAAAGAAGTTACGATTTTGGAAGTGCTTCGTGAAAGAGATTGTGTTTCTTTTCAAGGAAGCATCATTTGTTTGGCCAGGAATGATTTAATGGTCTTCATTTTGCCTATCTTGGTTAATGGGAGCTGAGAGGAAAGTTTTTTTTTCTTCTTCTGTTTTTTTTTTTTAAAGAGAATTCCTTCATCAGATGGAAAGATTTTGTTTGCCATTTGTAGGCATAACCTTGGTGACCCATATATCCCCAGACGTTCTGGTAAGATACTTATTAAAATGTCATTACCCAAAGGAGCAATCATAATTAAATACCAAGAGGGTATTTTTTATATGGTAAGAGACAAACATTTTTTTTTTCTTTCTGGATTAAGGAGTCATGTACTCATATCAACCGGAATACATGTTCATTTCCTTTATTTTTATTCATTTTCCCAGTCTCAATCTCTCCATCTGTCTTTCTGTTTTAAATTTCTAGCAACTTTGTACAACGAATCTTAAACTCATTCCTCACCCCCAAAAGAGTATCATATCATCTTAAACTTTCTCTTTTCTTGGAATTGCTTAGGTAGCATGCTGCTATTCATTTATTTTGAAAGTTTAGTCTAGATAAATTAAATTACAAAAAAGCAAAAAATCCACAGTTTCAACTTCTGTTCCTTATTGTCTGTGACCCATGGGTGTCTTTTATCTAATCCCATGATATTGTCAAGTTACTATTTGGTCACGGAAACATGGCAGTAATTCTATTTCATTGGAAAGATGTTTGACTTTCTCATTGATAAGGTATCCATAGCAACATCAATTGCATTTCATGGTGAAATTCATCGACTTCAGTGTGTAAGCTGTCTTTTTGTTTTTTACTATTGCTTGCAAATTACTAATAATTTTTATTTGTTGTAATCACTAGTCAAGGGAGCAGGGAGAGGAAGTTGTCTTTGTAAAACATTGAGCCTTATGGTTCTGCTTTGACAGGAACCAAAGTGGCCAATGCTCTGTTTGGCCAATATGATAAGTGGCCAAATGCTTTGTTTAGGTTAAAGAGTCTGTAATATTTAAAAAGTCAGTTTATTATACTATAGATGGTTTTTTTTTTTAAGAATACTAAAATAATACTGCTTATTTTGGTCCTTGGTCTATGATTGGAGGGCAGTGTTCTTATAACAGTAAGCACATTTTTTAAATATGCAAGCAGGATACACGTTCATATGCTACATATAGTGATCTAAAGGTTATGTGCATTCACTCTCCCATTCTCTGCCTCCCCCAATCCTATGCCCAGGGTGCAGTGTTCGAAGGGAGCAGCAGAGCTCTGACCCCTGATCCAACTCCTACCCACACCATCACCTCTTCCTCAGCTTTTACAAAAATTACAGTGCCACAGTGAACTCCATACTCTCTACACTGAAATAATGAATGCTAAATTTTGGCTAGATTATTTTAATTAAAAATGGCATTTTAATGGTACAGTCATTGTAAAATTTCGTCATATCCAAAGGGAAAACCACTCTTCTTCTTGACTAGAGAAGACATCTCATTTATCATAGGCTGTTAATTTCTTTTTGTTCAGATTTCACGTAGCATATAGATTTCTGTCACTTTTTTATTACTTTGAAATAAATTGCCATAGTGTATATTTTAACATATTGTCACATTCTTGGTCAAACTCATACCTCTCAAATAGAAAAGGATAATTAATATATAATATGTAAATAGATAAGAATAGAATTTCTTAACCATATGTCTTTCTCATTAGTTTGTTATATAAAGAAATAACTCTCTGATACATATCACATTTGGCAAATTTTACTGTTTAGTGCTTGGAAATGAAAAGATTAAGCAGTGAATTTTGGGAGGCTTATTTTTATAAGCTCTCACTTGCAGATTATCAGATAGATCTTCTCTTCTGTCATAAGTGATGACCCAAATGAGTCATTTTGAATGTGTTTTTTCTTTGACTAAAATTCATCCGTGGTTTTGAATTCCATGCTTTTCTTATTTTGTTAGAGTTCTGGTCCCATGATAATGCTACCTTCTCGATTGACTGTCATTGTCAAATATTCTCTTTTAAAGAGAACAGTACACAACCGTATTGTGAGTTACAGTTTGTGTTTGTGAGATTTATTTACCTCTTTTACTGAGATAGAATTTACCGAGTTACCCTGATCCTGTTAGTTTAACCTCTTAAGTGGGGAGGATAATAGTGACACAGCTATTCTTTTATAAGGTATTCTTTTCAGAAGATTTCCATAGTTCATATCACTTGTACCTAGCACTCAAGTTTACTCCCTCTTTAAAAGTTGCCAAATCAGCACCTGTTCTTCCTATTCTTACACTTGATCTTAGCCAAAAGGCCAAGAAGCGATGTTCTTCCTATCCTTAACGTAAGGTATTCTCAAGACCTCAATAAGGCGGGTGATTGAAATGTGTCAAGAACTGTTGTTGATAGATCTAGTGGAAAAACAAATTACAGGTTCTTAATTTATATTTTCTTAAATCATCCTATTTATTTCATTAGTTGATTAGTGTTTATGAACCTTATTATAATAAAATTTGAATGCATATTAATATTTACTAGCAGATATAATGCCAGTCATTCTAGAAATTAAAAATAAAGCATTAAAGAAATAACATATAAGCATTCATTTTTACATGATTGTATCAGCTAATAGACTCAAAATTGTGTCCTAGCTAAACTATAATTAGATCAGTGCAATAATTCCAAACTTACAGTGATTGACTATGTCTTGTCAAAACTGAGTAGCTTAAAATAACTGTTATATGTTTTACTTTGTATACCATGTGAATTTTTTGTCATGTAATTTTTTTATAAAGGCCTTCAAAGCCACATTTTAATAGCTATGTAGTGTTCATTTTTATGCTATAATTTATTTGATAGTTTTCCTTTTTTGGATATAATAATTAACACATGGTAATTGCTGAACTTTTACATTATCATTTATTGGTTCAGAGGATATTGGATATGTATTAAATTATATATTTTATATCTGTATATGTAAATGTATTTAAAGTATGTGTGTTTATATACATTGGCTATATGTGGAAATTATGTACATTATTTTCAACATTACTCACTTGCTAATTTAATACACAATAATATCTTGATCTTGTTAAATTTCTTCCATGGTTTTAAACCATTTCTTTATGGTTTTTTCCCATAAATTTATGAACGATTGATATTTCTTCTGTAAATTGTTCTTATCCTTCCCTCAGTTGTCTCCTAGGGTTCTGTTTTTTAAATTTTTATTTTATTATTATTATTTTGAGACAGAGTCTCACTTTGTAGCCCTGGTAGAGTGCCGTGGCATTGTAGCTCACGGCAGCCTCAAACTCTTGGGCTCAAGTGATCCTCTTGCCTCAGGGCAGTCTACCCAGGGCAACAGAGTGAGACTATCTCAAAAAAAAGTTTTTAATTAAAAAAAATTAAAATTACAGCATAACTTCTAGAAATTTCCCATCCAAGGCACTGTAACAAACTCTTGAATATACAGAGGTGGTCAACATAAGGAACTAGGCCTACTGTACTGATATGTGTTTGTGGTTCGTGTGCAGTCTATGAAAATTAGGTCAACTTAAGAAGGTGGTCCGTGTAGAGAGGTGGTCAACTATGGAGGTTCTACGGTACTATTAGCTTTTCATTGAAATTAAATTTGTAATTTTGTTTACATAGAACTGAGTACCTAAAAATTTTATCTAATTCAGTCTTAACTGGTAACACTATGTTTGTCACTAAAATTTTACCATTTTTTGTATGTGATTATTAAACATTCCTTGATAATATTCAAAGGTGTGTTACTTTTTGTTACTATTGTGAACAGTTTAGTTGTTTAAATCTAAGGAGTCATTGCTGTTAGAAATAGTCCCCTTGTTAACTGCTAGGTTATTAGTTGTAAATAGTTCATTAGTCAGTAGTCATGAGTAATGAATATACTGGACAGATGAATGGAATTTTCAATCCTCTCAGTTGATACCTTATATTTCCTTTATATTCATCCTGTTAAATGTTATTTGCAACAAATATATATTCTGCTTTATAAGCAAAGTAACTCAGGGTTATCACAACTATGGGAATGACTTAATAATATTTTACAGTTGCTGTTTTTCTGAAAAATCTGCGTTCTGTAACTTTTGGGGCATAGTTCACATGAAATAATTATACTCTTTGGAGCACTCATGTTTTTGTGATATCAAAATAGATTAAGAATTATTAAAATGTTTTGGCCTTTTGGTTCTTACCATTCATGGCAGTAGATTAAACTACCCTAGTGAGTTACTTAACGTATCTTCCAAATAAATTGAAAATTTAATGAATCACAAATAAAACTTTACATAGTTTAACATCTATCTGGGATGTTACTGACAGATAGCAGTAAAGCTCTATGTTAGCAGACTCTTTGTCACGATAATATTAATTAGAATCAACTTCTTAAGAAATGAGAAGTTGAAATGTCAGTTATCAAACTAGAAATGTATTCCTTCAGGTATGTTAATTTATTTGTGGTAGCTATTTCATAGATGATTATTAAAATGAAGATTTTAAGAGCATGATTACTCTTTCAAGGAAAGAATACAAATATTGGCCAGGTAAAATAATCATTTAATTTATTGTCATTTTTACCTTATCTTTTCCAGCTCATGGGGCATTCAGAATGGGACCACAAACGAGGGCCCCGGGGATCACAGGTAAATGTCTTCTCTTTGTTTTTTTCTTACTTTGTTTTTCTAATACTTTCAGCCAGGAGTTTTCAAAAACTCAAGAAATAATAAGAAGTAGAAAGAGGAAGAAGCAAGACAATCGTGCCATTTGTTTTTATTTAAGTCAGCTGTAATTAAAGCCTGGCTTTCAAATCCCCAAGGCAGATGCCAGTATATTCTTCCTAAGAGCATTCTCATATCCCAGATTGGTTGTGTTTATTTGAATATAGATTTTATATTTATCTTGTCTCTGTAGAATACATTTGGATCAGCAACCCACGCTCTTGATTTTATTTATTTCCTTTGATAATCGTCCCATCTTTTTTCTTTTTTTCCTCTATCTTCCTGGTTTGGGTTAAATATTTTGAAATATAATCAGGGTAAACTTTGAACTAATTAGACGATTTTTGTCTCTAAATTAACTGTCTGCATTGAAGGGAAAGAGATGAAAAGGCCTATTATTTTTGAAAAGAAACAAATTCTAAACCTTTCTATATTACCAGACTGTTTTCATTGTCTTACTTTATGTCTTAGGCAAGGAGAAAAGCTTCCATGACGCATTTATGCTTTTTTAATGACCTAATTAGACAATGTGGATTTGTTTTGCTTCCATAATTACTTTGCCTGACAGCATAAAGGCTGCGTCTTACACGAAGGAAATTCTCTCTCCTCCTGGAGGATTTTGCAGTGGAATAGAAAACTAGTTTGTCTCGTAGCAGCTTATGGTTACCTGACTGTCCACGTGCACCATGAAAATTAAGTGGGTGGAAATTTTTACTCCTACTGAGCACATTTTCTATTGCCAGTAAAAATATAATTAAAAAGAGTAGACCGTGCAAAACCGTATCTGAAAATTGGTGGTGAATTGCGAACTTTCCCCAGGTGTTTTATAAACCTGGTGTACGGTGGTCTTGTCCTGATGTTTGTGTGGATAACTGTATTTAGTTAGGTCACTGGGAAAATAAAGCCAAGTCAATTGGTTGTTTCAGTTGAGATTTCAATCGCTGTTTTTATGTTTGCTCATTTTCCATTTGGTTCATCAGTATTATGAACCAATCAAGTTACACTAGGGGTATCCTAAAGAACATAACACTTTTCTGCTTCCCCCCGCCCCCACCTCTCCTGCTTCATGTTCTCTGGCAACTTCCCCTCTGAATACATCTATAAGAAAGCTTTAAATCAGAATTTGCTGCAAGGTTGGTAATAAAATGATGAAATTAATGTAGAGTAAATTCTCGCGATTCTAAACTAGTTAGAAAATGAGGATAAGCCTAAGTGTGAAAGCCTTGGTTTCTGACTATTGCCACCAAAGGCATGTTCGTACCAAAAACATGCCCAGCAATGTGCTGAAGACGTGTCCCTTATAGCAATGTAGTGTTATTTATGTATATATGTAAATTATTGTTAAAAATATATAGTGTTTGGTCCACATATGGCCTACTGTTACATAATTCATCTTCACTTTGGATTAGTAACTCTGTCCCTGTAAATTAAAAAAAAAAACTCATAAAAATACAATATTGTTTGTGTTAACATTAAATGTAATGAACCCACAGTGAAAATTTTCAAACTTCCAGATAGTACATACAGCTAGAAAACTTCAGAATTTCACATGTACACACAAAATATTTTCATAAATAAAGTTGGATGATCTTGAAAAGCCTGAGGTGGTAGGAAAAACAAAAGCATCAGAAGTACTTGCATGAATTACTGTCATCAGCATCAATGTCTTTCTTGGATCTCTCCACCAGAAAAATATTCTGAAGTAGTATACCTTTATCCCACTTGGATTCCCCAACTCGGGTAAAAACTGTCAAAGTCAAAAGCAAAAATACACACAGCAGAAAATAAAAAAACGACAGGAAAAAGTTATTCTTTGGAAATTCCAGGTAGATGAAAATTAAGCATTAAATAATAACCTCTTACCAGATTCCAATTCCTTACTGGAAAACAAAGAGATACTGTGTGTTTTACACCACTGATCCCTTCTTATCTTGCTATTATTTTCTTGGATAATAATTCTAAAACTTTTCAGCCTTTCAAAGGGAATTTCAGATCGGCTGCATTGGAACACAGATCTCTGAATATTTTACTAATCCCCCAAAGCCTTGTCAAATCCTCTCTCCGTTTAGTTAAATTTAGATGGGTTTTTAAGCATCCCTTATGTGTACATCGCTGTGGTGGGTCTAATTCTGAGGAAAAACTGAATGACAAGATTACTGTTTTCTAAATTGTAGTTGGAAATAGAGCTATACTTGTATATATAATTCACTACTAAAGGCCATCTGGTGGTTGCAATATTAAATACAGTCATATACCACATAATGATGTTTCTGTCAATGACAAACCACATATAGGATGGTGGTGCCATGAGAGTATTTTGACTGTACCATTTCTATGCCTAGTACACAGATACTTACCATTGTGTTACAGTTGCCTCCAACATCACAACATTAGGTACAATAACATGCTGTGTAGGTTTGCAGCCTATACATACAGCCTTGGCGTGTAGCAGACTGGACCATCCAGTTTGTGTGAGTCCCCTTAATGATATTTGTAGGACAAAATCACCTAATGACACATTTCTCAGAAAGTATCACTGTTGGTAAGCAATGCATGACTGTATATAAATAAAGTGGGATGAGCTTTAGGTGGAAAGGAGTATGAGTGTTCCTTTCTTCGGAGAAGTAGGAACTACTTAGAAGTGATGATATCAGAAAGGCTAATGGAAAAGCTTGAGTAAAAAGTCTGAACTGGGAAGACTGTGGGATACATTGGGACATTTGTGAATTACTTTATAGACACTGATCGGGTTGGGATCACTGCGGAGAACTATTGTGAAAGAATGATCACAGAATGCCAGATATTATTAATTAGAAAGGAGAAGGATGTGAGGAAGGTAGCGAGTTTGAAGCCAAGCACTAGAAGAATTACAGCCTTTGATACGGAGCAGTTTAGAGAGAAGACGAGGAGGTCAGTGTTAGCAACCTCGAGTGAGAAGTGAAGACTATAATTCCAAAAGAAGTTTCAGACAGATACTCGAGGGGTCACTCTGATGCCTGGTTAGAGCAGAAGATGGAAACTTGGGAATGCTGGACAGAGAGGTGATAACAGAACTACACCAGTAGATAGAGTCTTGGAAAAATATTAAAAGAGAAAAACCGAAAAAGGCCAATTCTTGGAGACCACTCCCTGAAAACACTGGAAGGCATCTGGGGATGGAATTATTAAATTCACATGGTCACACTAGGAACCAGGTGAAGGAAAAGCAATTCAGAATCAGAAGCAGTGTACTGTCAAGTTTACCAAAGAGAGGGCTGAGAATGCAGAAGTTCAAGAAAAAAATAAATGTCGTCTTTGGATTTAGTGATTAGGAAGCCACTGGGGAACTATGAGAAAGCAGGTTTGAGAAGTGGTAGAAAGCAGGACAGAAGAGACTTGTGGAAGATAGTAGCACGTTCTCTCGGAGGAGCTTTGTTTTGAAGGAAATTTAGTGTTACAGAAAGAAGTGTCAGCAGAAGGGAGGGAAATCTCTTTTTATGCCAAGATGAGATGTGCGTCTTAATTACTGACAGATGAAGAATCAGTGTGAAAAAGAGAGCCCTGCACATTCTCGGTAGTGAGTTAAGGACTGAACGTACTTTCTTCCAAAGTGGTCCTTCTGGCACCTGTCTCCATGTTTTCCTCCCAGCCAACCAACTCCCCGCCGCCTCCCATCCCTCCATTTACACTATTTCAGGAAATCTGGCCCTGTTCTCCAATGCACTACTGGATAAAAAAATTGCCAGAAAGTACAGATATAGCAGCTTTGGAAAGACCGTAGAGATACCTCTAACAAAAAGTTAAAAAAAAAAAAAATAAGGACATATATTATAAAACAAAAAAAAAAGTCGTGAACTTAAAGACTTCTTTTTTTTTTTTTTTTTTTTTTTTTTTGGTAGAGACAGGTGAGTCAAGTTAGGGATATAATACTGAAAAATCTTGAATGGTGGAAAACACGCAGAATACGTGTTGTCTTAGATAATCTAAATCGGAGGACTTGCTTGGTTTCTGAGCACTGAGACACGTCCAGTAGGAAGCACAGAGCTGTCTCACATGTGAATGAGGAGGCTTGCCAGAGGAATGTGAGCATATTGTACTTTGATCTGAAAAACATGACTGTATTTCAGGCACTTTCTTTTTTGCCTTTGAGGAATCAAAAAACAACTTTGGCCTTCCAGTGGCCTATAGTTTTATCTGCAGTCAGCCTTCATCACTGCTAGGATGGAGTTCAGCTTCTGGCTTCCCCCTCGGTGCTTATCAATAAGAGATCATCTCAAATTTTTCTTTTTTCTCCAAAATTATATCTTCATTATCACCAAATTTAAGAAGGTGAGCCTTGTATATTAAATACTTATCCTATAGAAAAATGCCGATCATGTGTCAAATCAGTTCCAGCATGTAATTGCATATGATTCTTTAGACTCAGCAAGAATTTCCTTCAAGTTGCCTTGTTTTGCCTTATTCTCAGTAACTCTCTGATAGAATTCATCAGCTCACTCATGGCTTTCTGGCTGATTTTTCTTCTTCTTCTTTTTTTTTTTTTTTTAAGTCTAAACTCTCAAAGAGTAGATCATCAAATACAGGAAAGATGCTAAATGATAAATAAACTTTCAGTGGCAGGCAGAACTCTCATTTGGCAGCGTTCCCAGTAATGCCAAGTGAAATCAGGGGATGGAATTCTCAGAAGGCAATTACTTTCTTTTTTTTTTTTTCCTTTAAATTCTTTAAGAAAAGTTTTCCAGGGGGAAGTTGAGAGAGACAATAGAAAATACACTGTCCTTTGAAAAACTTACAAGTGGTAGGACAGGATTCTAGGGAGCCAAAAAGTTACTTATTTTTTTAGTCGAGGGTCCTTATGGAAAGGATTAGTTCCATTTGTGAACCTCCTAACATTTTAATCTACTTGGCCCCAGCAAGTCTTCATTTGTCAATAGATAAATACTAGCAGGTTCTTTAGTTATTTAGAATAGTATCGATGTCAGTCAGGTTTTATTAAATCGACATAAAAATAATTACTAAGAAATAAATTGTCATAGCCGTCTAGTCTTCAAATAATTGAAGCATTTCTTTAAAGTATGAAATTTGGGTTTGTGTGTTTCTAAATAGTTGAAGTGTTGTGTGTACTCCTATAATGCAAGAAGATAGGTGGATATTCTGATACAGAAAAGTTATTAAATGCACTAGCCTATCAACTTGAAAATGATCTGTGGACTGTTGAATAGCATGTCTTTCATGGTCTACCAAGTAGTAGAGGCTCCAAACTGTAAAAGTTGTAGAATAAGCAGCAGCTACCGAGATCAGCTAGCTTTTGTAGCATTATGTTAAGTCTCAACAATGAATTTTGATAGGAAAGTCATTGCACTTAACTTCTTTATCTACTTGGGTATCCAAGAGAACGGATCTGTTAATAATCGCTACCAAAGTTGACACCTAAACATTTCCTGCTAATAGTCCAAGTCAGTGATAGGTCAATTCTTTTCTGGGTTAAATAATTTTTTTTTATTAAGTCACATATACATAGCTCATGAATACGTTTATGCCTTCGTGGGATTCAATGTGTTGATTATTTGTACAAATTGGAGTGCTTACATCCTACTAATTAACATAGCTTTTACTTCATTTACTTAATCACAGTGTTAAGACATTTGTGTTCAATACTTGATAGATTTGACTTGTACCCTTGCAATTTGTTTTTGATAAGGGACTGTGACGAGATTGCCTTCAAGCGGTGTGTAGAATATTAGTGTAGATAATTTATTAAACTTTATAAATGCATTTTAGAAAGATGACCAACCATGTTTCCCAGGAATTTATTCCAAGGAATTACAGGAGGCAGATTGGGAGTCTATTATGACATCTCCTAAATGTCCAGTATGGAATAATTATGCCCTACATCAGATTTCCAACCAGAGAGTCGCAGCACACTGATGTGCCTTGGGAGGATCTCAGATGTGCTGTGAAAATTTTTACATTAATTAAATTATTTTTGAAAGCGTCCAAAGCACAGTCAATGAATGCATTTACTCTTTTGACTCTTTTTTTGATCAACATAATATAAGTGTACCACAGAAGTTAACGATAGGTTCAAGTGTGCCGTGAGATAAAAAAAGGTTGAAAACACTGCCCTAGATAGAGCTGGATACCAGTGTTACTTTTCCTAGAAATGTAATGTTTTTTTATTGCATTTCTTTTTCCTTTTTTCATTTTTCCATGTTAACCTAACAACTGTTAGTATTAGTTTAGAAAATTTTCTGATAATTGTTTCATTTGGGGCCACTCTCTAGTGAAATTTTTGTGCGTTGCATTTTCTAGGATTGGTTTTCTTTGTGTGTTGTATTGTGAAATTTGTTTCAATTCTGTTCAGATGGACAGGAAGCCCACAAAAAATATTTGCTGGGCTCCATTCATAGTAGGGGCAGCCTCGTCATCTCATTCAGTAGCGATAAGAAGGGGCCTAAAGATCACGTCCATCTTCTCCATTACGACGACCTCTACGTAGTTTACGTTGCATCCTTTGGTTAGATCTATAGTGGCAATCAGTCTTTTTTTTACTCTTACTTGCTCTGTGCAATTGCTGTTATCTAGTTGCTGCTTAGTTTTAACGTCTTTAATTTGAGTTGACAAACTTTACAAAGACACACGCAGTCTTAGAAAATTTGTCCTACGAGGGATATTGTTGACAACAGCCACACAATGCCAGTGTCGAAGGATGCAGAGACAGTCTCCTCAGAGAAAGGGAAACAGTGTTTCTCTTTAACAACTGAACCCACCAGGGTATTATTTTTCCTGATGTCCCTGATCTCTACCCAGTAAGGCCATAAGCAACCCCTCCCTATCTGCTGCCCAGTTATGATAAGAAAAATGGCTCCAGACATTGTCAAACGCCCCCTGGGAGGCCAAATAGCTTTTAGTTGAGAACCAGTGTGATTATAGAATAATCTCATTGCCAAGCACGTAAGAGATAGTAAAGAAATATTTACTGATTAATTTTGACACTTCATGCAGGAAAATGGGAAAATAATTCTTCAAGTATTTATGCTTTCAGGCTTTTTGTTTGCATCTTTAAATCTGTCAAACAGCAATTTAAAAAAATGGATTCATTTTATTGTGTAGTCTTTCTCCCCCTGTTGAATTATGTCCTAGGAAACTGGGGCAGGGAAGGAGGGAGACGCACTCTTCCCACACTTATGTATTCAAGTGATTCACAGGAGCAGCTGGAGAGAGAGTGTGGCTCTGTCCACATGATGGTTGCGTGGAAAATGTGTTTTTAGGAAACTGATGATCTTGAGTGAGTTGCTCTTTATTAAAGGCCCTGGTCTCTTTAAAAGAACACTGATGAACAGGAATCAAACAAGTCTACAGAAATAAAAGGGAAAATTGCCACTGGCATCTATGTTTTTATTTTTTCCCCATGTTTCTAGATTAGGAGACATGTTGTTTAGTGCTTATTGAATGACCCTCTTATCTTGGGTACCGTGGACATCATTCACATGACATGTGTAATGTTTTATGCTTGCTTTGCCAAATCAGAACCTTGTGGTACCTTACATGAAACCGAATAAAGCAATGTATAAGCAGCCACTGATGATAGGTATTTATCTGTAGGAGCTGTAAGCAATAGTTAAATTACTAAGTATTCAAAAGCCTATTTTGAGAGAAATAAAATCACTGGTAATACTTAATCATGTTAAGCCATAGTGTCTGACCACCCTTACAGTTGTGACTTTTATTATTTTTCCCCCCAAATATCTTATGACTATTAAGAAAATTAATTCAAGTATTTTTCATGTAACTTTCTATAACATAAATACATAATGTTTGGAAATGAATTTTCCAGCTCTTAAGTTTTGTTTTACACTTGCTAGACTAACAGAAAAAAAAAAAGATATGCTAACTTGAGAACAGTTAACTTTTTATCAGGAATTATGATATTTAACAAAGGGAAATAACTGTACCCAATACTAGATGATATTACACGGTCTCGGGCTTAGAGCAGATCTGGTTTCTCATTAATCGTGAAAGCACACTCCAAAAGGGAAGTTTGGGGGTGACTTTTTAAATTGTTACTCTACTTTTAGATAAAACTGATGAAAAAAAATGATTGTGCCAAATATAATCAGATTCCATAGTGGAAAAAAAAAAATCTAAGACTAGAATAAATTCTCAGATAGGAAGGTAGGTGAAGGTAAGAAGAGACCAAGGAGATAATGTGATAGTTAGAATACTAGTTAAGTAGCTAGTTAATACTAGTTAAGAGTGAATTCAGGAAAGGCAATGGGAAATGGTTGATCTTTTAAGATAACTATTAATATCTGTTTTGGAATACTAACCAAAAAGGTCAAGATTCAGGTTTTCAGTACATGCTTGGTACAATTTTTAGTGAATATTTTTATTTAATTTCTTATTAATGAATATTCAGTTTACATGTATAAATAAATATGTATTTCTCATAGCTTTAAAATCCATATGATGGTATAGGAATTTTTCTTTTTCCTCATTTTAGGGGATAAACTAAAAGACTATTAATGACCTTCTCTCCAAGATTTTATATCGTCATTAAAGAGACTAATTTAATTTTTTTAAGTTTTATATTGGGAGAACAAAGATGGCTTCCTCAGCTCTGTTCTCAGCATTGCATAGTTGCCTCATTCTACGTGGCCATCATGTAAATAAATGTAAGTAAATCCAGGCAACTGAGGCCAATAATTATACAGAAGAACCTTGGAAATACATCGGAGATATAACTGAAATTATCTTAAAAGTCACACAAATAAAGTTTCTTGTCAGGTTTGAGCATATGGTTTTTTGATTTGTTTTGGTTTTTGTATTTTTATCTGCATGTGAGTGATGTATTAAACAATGATCAATTCCTGGAAAACTCCTGAGTATCACACGTTAAAGCGTGTTTTATAGAAACCTGCAGGTTATCAAACTTTAAGCAGTTTGCTCTCTGAGTTCTGTGGCTCAATACTTCTGGGTGACCATTCACACTTGGATCTCGACAGCTATTTCCAGTTTGGAATTTTGCATCTGTCTTCTTTTGTTTTCAAATCATTTGAAGTCCAGAGTTTAGAGAAAGTTGTTTACACAGTACAAATAACGCACACTTAAAAAGAGCGATCTTTACAAAACCCTTTGGGATAAAAACACAGCTCAGAAGATTGTGGGGGAGACAAGCAGATGGAGTAAGAATTTCAAAAGTAAACGAGCGCGACCAGTCAGGAAGGCAAAGACGTGCAAACAGATGTAGAAGCTCTGATTCTCAAAGGACTGGAGTAGAGGAGGAAAGAAGCTGTCTACCAAAGATGACGGGGAAGAAATGAGTTTTTCTCCTCTTCGGCCTAGTTTGATCATCTACTGGCTTCATATTGGTATTGAGTAAAATTCAAGTTGGGGAGAGGCAGAAGAAGGGAGGGAAGGTTTGGGGTGCTCCCACTGAATGGGCACAACGTAGGGGTATATGGCACATTGTTTGGGCGCGGGACATAACTACAAGAGGGGCTCTCCCTGACAAATTCAAATACTGTGACTTGGTGGTCTGTACCCTCACTGAAACCTGAAATTAAAAAACAAATAAATAAAAATATAAAAGCAACTCTCAACTCAATGCGTATTAGTTCTCAAATTCAAAATAAGATCACCACAAAGCAATTCTATGGATTCATTATGTCTAAACAATATTTAATATTAATAAAATTGTCTTAAGGCATGGGCGGCACCTGTGGCTCAAAGGAGTAGGGCACCAGCCTCATATGCTGGAGGTGGCGGATTCAAACCCAGCCCCAGACAAAAACTGAAAAAAAAAAAAAAAAAAGGACACAGGAGAGGCAGTCAGGTAAAAGAATTGTGAAGTATAAAAAAGACCATCTTGGAGGAAAGATGTGAACAGAACCATTCAAGGGCATTGAGAAGGTTAGTAAGCCATCACCTCTTCATTCTGGGAACAATGATTTGGAGTTTGGCAGGTTTGAAACACAGTTTGACCTTGGGGTCAGGTTTACAGTGACTTTCCTTCCTTAACTTGACAGTCCTACTATCTCAAAGGTGACGGTATGACGCCTGCTTGTATATTCAAGGCTTTCTATGATTTTCTTTAAAATATTATACTTCACTATGTAAGTTTGTGAAAACCTAATCCTGGGACAATTTAGTTCTCTTTTTGATGTAGAAATCCCCGGCATAACTTTAAGGTTTGCTAAAGAGTGTGATTGCCGTCGTCAGTCTTAGACTGATGCCAGCCCAGCACAGAGTGAATTTTTAATTAATATTTCTAAAATAAAATGAGAACATGTTATAAATTGTGAACTTAGAGTTTAATGTATGCAAGTAACTTTTGCTGAACCAGTGTGTCTTGAGGAATTTCCTGTGATAACTCACAGTAAAATACAGCCTCCCCTTTGGGATTCAGAGAAATTATTTCTAAAGCATGCATAACAAGGCCAAAAAGCTTTCTGTTTTATTTAGGCTATTCCTCTGCTTCACGCTCCTCCATTTCTAAAGCATGCAAGTAAGCTAGGACTTGCTAATTTTAATATCTATGATGCCATCTTGTAGGATAGACTCTGATTACTTTGACTCTCAATTGATATTATAATAGCAGGAATAATTTGTCATGTTGGGGTTAAGGAGAAGATAATACTTAAATACAGACTTTTTCCTACAGGAATATGTGTTCTTATTCTCAAAGCACATATACGCCTTCTCTTCCCTCCATTTTTTCTTTTTTCTTATCACAGAGAATTTTTAAACTCAGGAGTAATCCTGTCTCATGCAGCTCAGAGATCTGAAATTTACATAAGGACTTTAATAGAAACCTATGACACATGATGTGACCAGGCTTTTCACTATTTTTTGCTATTTATTTGGCTTAAAATCAATGGAACAAACTGAACTTGGCATTGCTATTTCTGTTCAAAAAGAAGAAAAATATATAATTTTACTATTTCTTATGTTTTGGCCTTGGCACTGTGGCTTTTGTTTATGGAAAAAGACAGGAGAGGAAAAAAAAGCATTATTTTAACTTCACATGATAAATAATCATACCAAACTGAAATTTCCTTAAAAAGTATTTGTTTTTATTTCTCACCGCAATAATGCAGATTGCTGCTGATTCAGTGCAAGTTTAAAACGAGAAATGTTAATATCTTTTAAAAATAACCTGATAGGTTTAAATGCAATTCTAAGATTATATCTTTGCGGAACTATTTCGTTAACTATTTTCTGTATCTGCATAAATAGAAAAAGCCATTCTCATTTTGTAATGGATGTTATTTGCATTTGACAAATTCTTTTGGCATAAGGGAAAAGCATTAAGATTTAATTTTCGTGAAAATCATAATGCTTTTTATCTGTGCATTGCGGACATAGTTAACTAATTTAAAACATTGACTATTTTTGCCAAGAGCGAGTTAATTGGGAAAAAATTGGATTATAAGTGATATCTCTGACTTCTAAATGAGTGTAAAGGACATTCTGTTTTCATCTTTTTATTCATCAGTGGTCATGAAAATCCTAATCAATGAACATAGTATAGGCAGTAGGCAATTTTCCCGAAATGAACAGGGTTCATATTGAATACCTTTGCCTATTTTGTACATGTCTAGAAGCACAAGGGAGGCTCCCATTTATTACATTAGATATTAGATATTTGACAGCTTCTTTTTTAATATTATGCAGTATTTCAAACACATAGCAAAGTACAGTGAATCACATCAATAAACTATATATTCACAACTTAAATTCAGTAAATTTAACATCTTGCTCCATTTGATAGTTTTTTGTTAATGGATAGCTAGACAGTTGCTTAGAAATATCCATATTAAACTTTTTTGTGATGTATCCATTATCCCAATTAATATATATAGTCTCTTAAATTTATTTTCCTATATGAGACCTTATGAGAATTTACATCTGTGGGAAAAATTATTTCAGAGAGTATGAAAAAGTATTAGATACTATGGAAAAGAAAAAGGAAAAGATTAGCTTTTCAAGGAGACAAGCAAGATTGGTTGATTTTTATTTTTTTAAACTGAGTACATTAATAAATATATACTGGTATATGCAAAAAGCACCTCATTTAATACTATCCAGAAAAGGCCTAACCACTATATTCATGCTTAATTACATAAAAATAAGTTATCATAAATGCATGAGGGCTGTCATCAGTATTCCCTGTACTAAAAATAAAATTATTACCTCTTTGGAGCTATTAAGAACAAACACAAGAATGTTAACATTAAATAATCTTTTCCAGATAGACTAGCTTTGATAATGACACTTAATTTTTTTGTGAAATGTTTAGAAAATCATCCCTGTAATAGTCACTAGGTCAACTTCTTAAAATCAGCTTCATTTAGAAAAACTATAAAATTGGAGAACTGTTATTATGTCTCACTACATGGTCTTTTAAAAATGTTATGTTCTATGTATTGTATATAACTATTTAATGGTGGTTTTTAATAACTTAGAAGGCAAAAGTGTTGTATGTATTTTTTATTTTAAAAGTTTATTTAATCATTTATGTGAGAGTTAGGACTATAGATAGTGTAATTATCTTCTTTTGTAACCTAGTAAGGATTGTCTTATTTACACACAATAGAATAGTTTTTGCAGAGCAAAAATCACAAAAATCACACAATAATGATGAGGATTGCAAAACCCATTAAGGGCTCACCCTATTTAATACTTTTCAATGACTGATATAGGCACAGAATGCGTTCTTACATTTTGACATTCAAAAGCATGGTGTGTGGCCAGTGTGTGAGTGACAGAATAAGAATTTTGAATGTTTTCTCATTAAATTCCAGTTTGAAATTTTAAACTAACAAGGTTAAATAGAGGAGGAGGAAAATAAAATTTTGTACTTAAATTTTTAATGAAGTTCCAGTATGTGTATTGTTTAAAAGCAAATGAAAAAACCAAAGGTAAGGCTTAGAAGTTAGGGTTACCTTCAAACCCAATATCATATGGATTTTCTAATAGCAAGTGCCACTTTGGGCTTCATTAACAGTAGTCATTATGGCACACAGAGCAGAAGAATTAATCCAATAAATTGTGTACTGGCCAATTGACCCCTGCAAGTATTGCATTCCATTCTAAATACAAGATTTCAAGAAAAGTATTAAAAATCTGTTGCATGCTCATAGACCATCAGCGTGTCTGGATAAATATTCTAGAAGAAGTAGAAATTTAACTTACAGACAAGAACTTATGATGAAAAGCAAGAAAGGAAGAAAAACCTCTGCTCTCTTGAGTCATCAAAAGGGTTAGAACATAGAAGGGGAGTGAGTTATTTTTTTGTCCTCTAATAAGATACTATTTGGACAAATGGATAGAGCACAAGAGTAGTCGGAGTTTGATTGAATATGAGGAGATATCTGGCCATTTCGATTGAATTAAAAATAAAAGAAAATTGTAGTTATTCTGAATATGAAATTGTTTAATGAATGTCTTATGAAGAAGGGTCTATTAGAGTAGATGAGCTAACTCCATAAAAGTGTGCTTGCTTTTTGTTTCTGAGTAGTGATGAACAGTCTAAGATATTAAGATCTTAATATCTTAAACCAGTGTATATCTCAGAGAAGAGTCATGTAACTGTGCTCTTCATTTAATTGAAATTTCAAAATCTGGGCAAACTATGAGTTTTTAAACTCAGCTCTAATTTGCATTCAGTACTTAGTAGAACAATAAATTTCTTACAGTCCTATTTTAAAGCTGTTGTTTCTATGGATCAGCAGTGTCCATATTCAGTGTCATGTAGGGAGCTTACCAAACATTCTGATTGACCAGATTTTAGGTAGACCTAGGAAATCTTCATTTTAAGAATTTTCCAGGCAACAGGCGGAGTGTCCAACCTTTAGTTACACCTTTAACTAAAACAGGACGGTATGGATGGCAGATGAATTTCAGTGTCTCCTTGGTATCACTTCTGCCTGAAGTTCTCGTGTTATAGCTGGATTTTTTTTGTGTGCCCTGGTATTTTAATTGATCTCAGTCATTTATGCATTAATACAGATAAAGGATAATGAGAATAACTTTCGATGTGGCAATGAGGACAAAGGAATGAAAGTACTGAGTAAAGACAGGGAAACAACTTTGAGGCTGATGCAGGTTGCTCTCCTCAACCTCTGACATAGAGCAGTAATGTTGCATAACTCCAAACAGAGTCATTTAAACTATAGTCTACATGAATGGTGCCCAGTGGAGTTGTGCAGTGTACAACACACACAGCTGCACACATGATCCTTTTTAACCCCTTTAATCCACTTCTACACTTAAAACAAAAAAACTGCTGCCCTAAAGCTGAAACTTGATCATGTCACTTCTGTTAACTCTCTAGAAAAGGACACAAGTCCTACTAGCTTTTCTATCAACGTTTTCCCTCTCTATCTAATATAAATCAAATTTCCTATACTCTGGATGGCATCGTGCTATTTCATTTTTCCATGGTTTTATAAGTGCATTTTATGCCTGTCATAAAGACCTTTTTAGCTTCTTAAATTATTCTTCAGTATAATTGAACCATCTGAGTCCCAATTGTTTTTAATCCCTGAGTCTCATAATGTGTTCTGCATCCATCGTATGTGAATACTGTACAGAATTTCCCACTACAGTAAAATCCTCATATCCAGGAATTGTCTCGTTTGAATCTCCAAGAGTGATTGCCATCAAAAGATTATTCAAGAAACATCGAAAATCAGTGACTGAGTGAATGGGGCAGTCATTAGGGAATTTGAGCACATAGAACTTTCATCTAACCTGCTTCACAGTTTGGCTGTTGTGTGACCTTGCTTTAAGTTGAGCAAAACTGGACTTTCAATTTGTATTAATGAAAGCGTATTTAAAAAAAAAAAACAAGTATTGTGGCAGCACCTGTGGCTCAATATGCTGGAGGTGGTGGGTTCAAACTGAACCCTGGCCAAAAACTACAAAAAAAAAAAAACCAAAAAGCAGTATCACTCTGATAGAATCTGAACTTTAAAAAATACCGTATTATGAAACGAAGCACTATCTTTTCTAGTTCTTCAAAGTACAATACTGGCATTTTAATGGGGATTGCATTGAATCTATAGATTGCTTTAGGTAGAATGGACATTTTAACAATGTTGATTCTTCCCAGCTGAGAGCATGGTATGTTCTTCCATTTGTTAATGTCTTCTGCTATTTCTTTCTTAAGGTTTCATAATTCTCTTTGTAGAGGACCATCACCTCTTTTATTAGGTGTATTCCTAAGTATTTCATTTTCTTTGAAGCTACTGTGAAGGGAATTATATATTTGATTAACCTCTCAATTTGACTGTTATTGGTGTATACAAGAATCAGAAACAAAAAACCCGGATGGCCAAGATAATTTTTAGTTATAAAATCAAAGCCACAGGCATCACTCTACTAGACTTCATGTTATATCATAAGCCCATATGATTAAAACAGCATGATATCAGCATAAAAATAAAGACATAGACATACGGAACTAAATAGAAAACCAAGAGATGAAACCAGTCTCTTATAGCCATCTCATCTTTGATTAAACCAAAGAAAAGCATATGGGAAGGTGGGTGGGAAAGAACCCCTATTTTATAAAGGATGCTGGAAGAACTGGATAACCACATGTAAAAGACTGAACTTGGACCTGAACCTTTTACCACTTACAAAAATTCACTCAAGATGGATAAAAGACTTAAATCAAAGACATGAAACAATAAAAATCCTAGAAGAAACTGTGGGAAAAAACTCTTGAGGATGGCTGCCTGGGGAAGGATTTTATGAAGAAGACTTCAGCAGCAATCACAACAACAACAAAAATTAAAAATGGGACTTAAGCTAAAAAGCTTCTGCACAGCTATGTACACAACAATTAAAGCAATAGACAACCTTCAGAATGGAAAAAGATATTTGCATATTATAAATCTGACAGAGGCATGACAACTAGGATTGATAGAAAACTCAAATTAACAAAGAAAAGAGCAAACAATCCCATCTATCACTGGACAAGAGACATGAACAGAACCTTCTCTGATGAAGACAGATGAATAGCTAACAAACATGAAAAAATGCTCATTGTCCCTGATCCTCAGAGAAATGCAAATCAAAACCACCCCGAGACATTGCTTAACTCCAGTGGGAATAGCCCATATCCCAAAATCCGAGATTTGCAGATGTTGGTGTGGAGAGAGGGGAACACTTTTACATTGTTGGTGGGACTGCAAACTCACAATACAGCCTCTTTGGAAAGAAGGATGGAGAATTCTTACAGAACTCAAATTAGACCTTTCATTTGACCCCACAATCCCCACTACTAGTCATCTACCCAGAAGAAAAAAAAATCATTTTATCATAAAGACAGTTAGTCTAGAATGTTTATTGCAGCTCAATTTACAATTGCCAAGATGTGGAAACAACCTAAACTCTGGAATGGCTTAACAAGCTGTGGGTTTTGTATACCATGGAATATTATTCAGCTGTAAGAAAAGATGGTGACTTTACATCTTTTGTAAAGTATCACAAGAATGGAAAAGCAAGTTTCCAATGTAGTCAACTTCTTTATGAAGCCTGCAGACAAGCTAACACATACCCACATAGGAGAAAAATTTAATTCTATTCAATTGGGTAACAGGGGACCAAGGTGGGGATTGGTGTGCTCTTACTTAAAGGGCACAAGTAGGGGTGTATGGCCCACCTTCTGGGTGTGGAACACAACTGCAAGAAGGACTCTACCTAACAAATTCAGAAATTATGATCTCATTGTTTATAACCTCATAATAACCTGAAATATATATATATATAATCATATTATTGCTTATACACGATGATACTATTTTCTGAATTATAGCCCTCAAATGTATGAATAACCTTTTTGTTCTCTAATGATTTTCAACAGAAATTATACTATTAGGAGAGAACAGTTGAAAAACCTAACAAGAAATCTGGAAAGTAATCCAGTCAAGTTGATAATAAACTTGGTTGGTTTGTTTTTATATATATTTTAGTTAATTTTTAATGGGATACAAAAATAGGACATGAGACCATAAAAAAATTCCCAAAGTTCTAGAATGCTTTTGTAAATGTCATAAAACTATCTTAGAATGTGAAATAATATTTTATGAGTTTAGAAGTCTTCGCTAAAATCCCTAATAAAACCCAGATCTTTCCACTCAAGTAAAATACTGGTGTCATGAAACTTTATAAAATTTATCTAGTACCAAATCTACATTTATCTGAGGATGGACAGTGTCCTTCTTCCTGCGTGTTTCCTTGTGCATTAGTGGCATACTTAGAATTTTTGTGGTTGTATGTTAAAATTTATGGAAGAACATAAAACTGTATAGTACCCTGTCACAGTGTCAGGGTATAATAAATATCTGTTGAAAGAATAACTTTGAGTAGACAAATCATTTGCTATGAGGCAAGTGATTTTAATGTTTCGGACAAAATTCTTCCCTGCCGTGGTTACTCCAGTGCTGTAGTTCTGCTGTGCATGTCACGTTTTACTTAGAAGTTATCTTTGAAAATGTATGAAATAGGAAACCAGAACTGCAAATATGTAATATCTTGCCCCATACCATATTGGTTGGCATTACTTGGTTACAACCAGTCAAAATGACTATTCTGTTTCCAAACACATTAGATACTCCAAACTGGGATGTTGGTTCATCTTCGATTAAAATGCTGAACTAGGGATTTCCTATATCTTTTCTGTCCATTGATTTTCAGGTTAGGTTTCTCCTCCTTGATAAGTAATTTCTTTTTTTTTTTGGCCGGGGCTAGGTTTGAACCTGCCACCTCCAGCATATGGGACCAGCGCCCTATCCTTTTGAGCCATAGGCACCACCCATTGATAAGTAATTTCTAAAAAGTTTAAAGTTAAAGGACTAAAACTCATATGCTGAGTTAACCAAAAGGGAAAAAAGAACGCACTATGTATTTTTTTGTCAGATATTGTGCCAAGTACTTTATTCACATCATTTATTTTAATCTACAAAAAAAAATTCCTGAAGGGAGGTAATTGATTCATTTCAGGTGTTTAGGCACCTCCCGTGTGTGGGCACAGTCCTGACGGTCAGGCAGTTCCCTGGACTACAAGACAGCTGACCTTTCCCTCTCATGTAGCTCATATTCTAGGATTCTAGATATTATTATCTCTTCACAAGGAGAGAGACACATTTGAATAGTTTTTATGACTTGCCAAAGCCACAGAGGAAGAGAGAGGTAAACTTGTGTTCCAACCCAAGGCTCTCTGTCTTAAAAAGCCTGCTTTTCTCTCTACGGTGCCTGCGCTGTCTCTGACCAAGATATATGTAAAATCTGATCTATCCACGAAGGTATTAAACATTTACCATATAAGGTCAAAATTTCGTGTTTTAAAATATGGATGGTAATTTACATCATTTAAAATAAACTCCATCTCTTTGAGATTTCCTGAACCTGAATTTCAGTTAGAAAATGATAGAACTAGAAGCCCTGTATTATGAGGGAGGCTACAAATTTAGAGTTTCAGAAACAAGGTTAATCTTCAGGTAGTGGGCTTTCCAAATAGTCTTACAAATGTACAGAAAACAAACATTTCAGAATTGCTTTTCTAACAAAAAAAAAAGTGATGATGTCAGCCAACAGAAACATAGCACTGCCTTGTCGGCTGCCAAGCCTGCCTGCCGTAAATTAGATTCATTACGTACAGTACATGAAGAGGGTCCCCTCCAAACCTGCAGAGCTCGCTAACCTTTCCACTTTACCACGGATGCAGCAGGACAGTTCAGGAAGTGAGCTTATTTATGATGGAGTAGAAATTACCTCGGAATATGAACTTTGGAAGACCCCAAAACATGCCATAACCTCTAATTTAAGTAGCAGCAGTCTGTGCAGGGAGAATTGACTATACCTCATCTTCGCAAGACTGCACATCTGTGAAAGCAACAGGTTATAATTAAGTTTTCTGGGAATTTGGTGAAAGTACCCATTTTAAAGTATAGTGCTGTAGGATTGCACACTAACTGGCCTGAAAGGCAGGTTGCTGGGGTGGCGAAGAGAATGAGCTATGAAGTAATAAAGGTCCCAACTCCACCGTTAAATGCAGGTAGGACTTTAATGGGATATTTAACCTCTGAAGTTGTGGTTTTCTCCTCTGGAGAATGAGATAACATCTATTTTGTAGGTTTGTTCTGTGGACACAATACATTGTGATGGATTAGATTAAAAATGCTCTCTCATTTCAGTGGTAGCTTGATAACAATC
>NW_003852452.1:1127370-1165458 GCF_000181295.1 Otolemur garnettii
TTTTTTTTTTTTTTTTTTTTTTTTTTTTGCAGTTTTTGGCTGGGGCAGAGTTTGAACCCACCACCTCCAGCACCTACTCCTTTGAGCCACAGGCACCGCCCTTTACTGATTCTTTAGAGCATGACTACTCATCTTACCTTGGTCCGTAGAGAATCAACTTAAATTTCAGCTTTGTCTAAATTTTCCCAATTCCTCCATTGATACCATTTTATTCTTTGTTTTTCAAAAACAGCAAGATATTTCAGTATCATCTTTCAGCAAAGGGAGATTTGCTCCCTTATAGAGCCTTGCACTAAAATTATGATTAGCAGGACCCCACCACTACACAGATTTCTTTGATATAGGAGAGATGTCATCGTAACCAAGCTCCCAAATGGAAACGTCTCCTTCCAAGTTCCTATAAATGTCTTTTAACATATTATTTATTGAGTTATTTACGATTATATGGGTAAGATAAATTGTCTTAATCGAAATGCCTGCTTCCCAAGTAATTTATAAGGGTGGATATCATATTATCCACAAACTATCTTTCAGGAATTTTCAGTGGGAATACAAATTTTTATGTCCTACATCTTGTAAAAGAATTTCAGATGAAGTTGTCCTTGCTAAAAGTGGATTTAATATTTTTATTGACATTTCTTTTCCTTGGCATCAAGCAAAATTTTAACTTAAGTAAATTTCAGCCTATATGATAGTTATCTCTTTCATTAGGTCTAATATATTGTTGAAGATTAAGCTATAAAATGGAGATTAAGCTGTAGAAAAAAGTGCTGATTAAAAGTGGGAGAGGAAATAAATCTCTGAATAAACAAACGTTACAGAAAAAATAAATTTTACCCGTAAAAAGATATATTTATGGGGGTAGCTCCTGTGCCCCAAAGGAGTAGGGCAATGGCCCCATATGCCAGAGGTGGTAGCTTCAAACCCAGCCCTGCACAAAAACTGAAAAAAAAAAAAAAAAAGAAGAAGATATATTTATGACAACCTCACAAGCTGGTGTTGAGGTACCATTTGTGTCTTCTCTGATTAACCAAGCAACTTGAAAATCATCTGCTATGTACTAGTGACATTGTGGCCTCATAGATGGGGAGCCTTTGGAAATCTAATATATAGATAGATAGATAGATATTATCACATAATTTAATATAAACACATATTTCATCCATGTGAAAGTGTCCTTTTCAACTTCATTCTGAGTTTGGCCAAAAGATCCTATTAATTTTAGCTGTTTACACAATTTTCATCGAGAAACCGTTCCTTTCTTTTACCTTCTTTCTTTTTTCTAAGCCTGAAGTACTTGACCTGACAAATGAGTTCTACCTACCAATTACAACAATAATTTCATTTAGTATTTTTCACATATGATTGAAAGAAATGTTTTTAAATGAACAACTCAACTCAAATGCAAAAAAAAAAAAAACCCTAATAGAAATTAGGTCTAGAATTTGCATATATTCACAAATGTAAGAATTTGCACCTCGAAACTAATGCCACATCTTAATTTGAATTTTCATTATACTAATCTATAAAACGAATGTTAAAGAATTGATTCCATTTCAACATAACTAGTCTTTAAAATGTCTAAATACGGTTTTAGAGTCAAATATTATCTTCCCTTTTTCTCAAAGAAATTTGAAAATAAAGTTAGTCTCAAATATTAATTGAACTGTGAGTCCCATTAAATGTTATAATTTTCATATTAAGTCTACTGGATGTTAGCAGGAAATAGACAACAAAATTGACCAAAATAAAGAGGTGAACATCCTGAAAGAAACAGTATTATATACAACTAATTAAAAACAGAGGGATGAGTAGTTTGGCAGAAGCATTGAGATATCTGGAAAACAGGAAACAAGGATTGCCTTGGTCTTACATAATGTGAAAAGACTAAATCCTCTAGTAGCCCTAAACAGAAAAGAGGAACTCTTGAGCAGTAAGCCATCATTTACCAGTGGAAGTGAGATGAGGCGATTTTCATTTTAAATATGCTCAATTCATGGAAGTTCACAATAAGATAACGTCAAGTAGAAAACCGTTTTCTTGTTGGTTCTCTAAGGGGATTGATAATGAGAATGTTATATATTATCCCGTAGCCACGTGCTACTCTGCGTACAGACTGGCTTTCTCCTTTGCAGATGGGATGAGTCTCATTGTTAAAGCTTCGACCGTCTTGAGAGGGTAACATAGAATTATACAAAGGAGTAAAAGAGAAGGATAAATTGATAACAGTTGAATAAAGCTACAGTTTCCAGTTTTCCTCAGTTAGATCTTTGAATTTCAGAGCTAGACATAAGGTTGTAATTAGTTATTTGTAGTTTTTATTATGCTTACCTTTCAGATTACCATTAGGGTGCACAACTACCGGTATTCGTGTGTTTATTCAGAGAACATTCTTTGAGTGTCTGCTGGAAGTGCTATAGATAGAGATTTAAGGAAGATTCTTGCATACCTAAAAAAAAAAAAAAACCCCAGCTACACATCCTTCCTTCCTTCCTTCGTTAAGTTTTTTGTCTGACATTGTGTCTCTCTGCATGGCAGACACTGTGCTGGGCATTGGAGACAGGAACACACAACTGAAACTGCTTTGTTCTTATTCTAATGGTTGAGGCATCGCTGATGCAATGTGGCTGGGGCTGTGTTGGCAGCATGCTCTGAGAATGAGAAGAGCTTATAAGAAGGTTATGTAAAGACTAGGTAGTTAGGCCTTGTAGAAAAGAGGCTAAGTGGCTACACTTCAATTGACTCTTGAAAATTGGTTCAGAGCTGGCCAAGCAAAAGGGTTGGAGAACTTTTTAAGCTAAGGCAAAGCTTAGTGGCATCATAGTTCAGTAGAACAGGGCAGAAAGTTTCGGAAGTGTTGCCTACTAAAGGCAACATCAGGCAGGGCCTTATATTTTAACATGACACTTTCCCAAAGCTTTTGAGGAAACTTGGTTTGGGACTAATATGATCAGGTATTGAGAATGATCTATAACTAATATGATAACTCCTTCAATTTAGGAATATCATTCTGATAGCACCGTGGGTAGAAGATGGATGGATCAACACTTTTGAAAGTCATTCTGACAGCAAGCACTCGGATAACAGATGAGTTGGAAAGGCTTGGGGCAGGCGACAAGCTAGGAGACTAGACAGTAATACTTATAAAGTGAGCTGGGCCAAGTGTAGATATTCAGAGGGAAGTTGTGTCCTGTCAGGCCATCAGAGAGGCCTTCTTCCACAGCTCTCTTTAAATTAAATACTTCCCTCCACACATGTTATTTTATTATTATTTACCACCCCAGCCTTCTGTTTATAATACTGACCACCATTTGTAACATTTTTGATTTACTCATGGATTGCTGTTAATGAGCTGAATCCACATTTGCTTTGCTCATAGTCGTGTTCCAATGCCTAACAAAATGTTTGGCACATATATCTGTTTGATTAATACATGTGTCTATGGAGATCTATGTATATAATGACATATATAAGAGATATGTACAGGTAAAAAGATATGTCTTTTTCTTATTGATGCAACTAGGTATAAGGAATAACACTTCACTGAGAGGAAAGAAATGCAGGAAGAGCAGCAAATTGGGGGCCAGTATGGACTCAATGTTGGGCTTACCGAGAGAGTTTCATTTAGACATCTTCACAGTCTTAAGAGGCAACTACACATGTGATTGTGAAATTTGTGAAAATGGGCCAGGCTAGAGATACAGATTTGGAAATATCTAAGTTGTTTTTTAACTAAACCAGATGGTGAGGAGAAGGGGGAGATGGCACCCCGTGGTGCAGCCCAGCTGCAGCAACGCAGTAGCACTATATTTGAAGTATTTCAGAGGAGCTAAGTATTAAATCTTTCCATGGCATCAAGTAGGAACTGGGGCAGAGACTACCAAAACTACCCCGTGGACCCCCATTGCCCAAACAAGGAATCATTGACAAGTGCTCCAAGTTTAATGAGCTAGCTGGGGCACAGCTGCGTGAGTCAGGAGGCCACTGCAGGGCCCTGGGCCCAGGGCTAGGCCAGCATGGCTAAAGCCGCAGTCCACAGGGCACAGTCCACATGGGCCAAGAGAGCGGATGAGAAAAATAGTGGATTAGGTGGGAACCACTGAGACGTGGGCTGTTGGCCCTGCTGGGAGGTGTGCAGTTTTTCAACTGGTAGATAGTCGAAAGTCATGAAAGGATTTTAAGCAAGGAAGGTTTGCTGCATTTAAGTCTCCATCCTCCCCAAATGATGCTGACCTATCCGGAGACCTGAACTAAGATCCCAGCTGGCTTAGCACATAACTAGCTGGATGATCTTGAACCACTCAAAAGACCTCTTTATCTTCCGGGTGTGCTCATTCAAAACACAATGACTTCAGGCTGGATTATCTTTAAAATGCTGTGGGTGTGTTATGTGGCCTAGACATAGAATTTGACACACACTGGAAATAAGGATCCGTTTTATTATGTTTACCAAAAACTGAAGAAAAAGTTTTTGTGTCCTTTTCTTATTAAGTGAAAACCAGTAAACGATGTCAAGATAATTACATGCCATCGTTTTCAAAAGACAGGAAGAAATAGAGATGTGAATTTATAAACAAACTAGTAACAAATTGGGGGGTTTGAAAAATTACCTATGAGAATTCCACTCATCTCATTACCACTGGAGGGAGAAACTAGATAGCTTAAGGTTGATGGAGTTAGAAGATATTATTACACATTACTTACACATCCCTGAGAGGGTCACACTATTTCAAGGAGAACAAATCAGAAGTTAGTCTAATACACTCCCCAAGGAGGGCTCCATTAACAAGCTATAGTCCTTAACTCCATAAACAAGCGATATTTATTTATTTATTAAATCATAGCTGTGTACATTAATACTGTCATAGGGTACAGTGTGCTGTTTTTATATACAATTTGAAATATTTTCATCCAACTGGTTAACATAGCCTTCATGACATTTTCTTAGTTACTGGGTTAAGACATTTATATTCTACATTTAAAAAGATTCACATGTACCCTTATAAGATGAACCATAGGCGTGATCCCACCCATCATCCTCCGCCCACCCATCCTCCCCTCTCCCCTTCCCTCCCTCTCCCCTATATTTTAATTCAAGGACTCTATAAGTCAAGATAGACAGGTGGACTACAGGATTAAACAGACCCCAGCCCTCAGAACTGTGCGGTTTATTTCTTCATCACGTGTTGTCCATCATGCTTCAGCTTGGGCTCTGTTCTGCACTGTCCTCACTCCAAGACAGATGATGGAGTAGTCACCCTCTAAGACCTCATTGGCCATAGTCTCTCAGAGAAGGACAGCTCTGGGAGGTCTAACTGTGGCAGTTAAATGCCACATCCTGGAAGTAACACATATCACTTCTCTGTGTAATTATGGCAATAACCATAATTTGTGGGATGGTACCCTCAAAACACAGAGGACCCCAGGAATTGCAATCACCTCGTGTGCTCCAAAGGAAGGGGACTTAGAGGTGTTTGTACTAGTGGTCACCCCCTTTTGTCTTTCTAGCCATCACTCTTTGGCTTATTTCCCCCAGTGTAGGAAAAATGCACACATTTTCTCCTCGAGGGAGACAAAGTTCCATCCAGCAAATCTCCATCCACATGATGTATGGTTGTTTTCTCATTTGGGGGTCACTTAGTTTTCTAGGGTTGCCATAACAAAGAACCATAGCGTGGAGGCTTAAACAACAGAAATAGAATACAGTTCTGGAGGCTAGAAGTCAAAGATGAGGGTGCCAGCAGGGTTCACGCTGAAGGCTGTCAGAGAACCCATTGCAGTGTCCCTTGCCCACCTTCTGGTGGTTTGCTGGTGATCTTTGGTGCTCCTTGGCTTTACAATCATCACCTCAAACTCTGCCTTCATCTTCACATGGCATTTTTTATGTGTATGTGTCTCTTTCCAAATATCCCCTTTTTATGAGATACCAATCCCAATGGATTGGGGCCACTACAATGAACTCATCTTAACTGGCTTACCTCTATAAACACCCTGTCTCCTAATAAGGTCTCATTCTGAGGCACCCAGTGTTAAGACTTCAATATTGAATTTGGGGAGAGGGGAACACAGTCCTTGTGACCTGGAGAGTTGTACAGTAATTTTTATATCAGATTTATATGTGGCTCCTATTTATTCAGAGACCACTAAATGTAAAGGGAAGGAGGTTAACAGCTTCCCCACCATCCCTCAACTAACACACACACACACACGCACACACACGCGCACGCACGCGCGCACACACACACACACACACACTAATGCTCGGGTGGAGAATGGGATCATCACAGTTGAGTGCTACCATTGGAAAAGGGAAGAAAGGAAGTCGCAGAATCACTAACCTGAAGCAGTTCCAAAATCTTACTGGAGAGCTATTTTTAAAATCTCTTATCCTGGGATTAGGTATTTTTTTATTAGACCCTCATTCTGTTTCTTGGGAGAAGGCCCCGGTTCCTTGTTTGTCTCGGCCCCTCAGAGGTTCTGCCTGATCTGATGAAGCCATGGCCACCTGCAAGGGGAGCACTGGGAAGCATGTCCTCTGGGGGCATTAGCAGCTTCATTTCCACACTTTCCACCTATATCTAGATCTTGTGTTAAGTATGACACAGTGCTCTTAGGTAGTATAACTTGTTCAAAAGCATAACTCCTTTCCAAATGGATTCCGTACAGGTTTGTGTCCTAATAGCTACATCAGTAGTTTTTCTGGATGTATTTCTTAGACTTGATATTTTTCTCTTTAGGTCTTAACGCTTCTCACTCCTTAGATGCTGATCATTTGAAAACATCAGGCTTAGTTGAAAGAACCTGGAGGATTTATTTACAAGGAAAGCCTTTTTAGTCTCTCTTCTCGGAGTTACTTTATCCAACTGGAAGAGCTTTAACCCTAATTTGATTTTGCTTTAAGACATCTCCATTCGGTCTGAGGCTTTCTGATGGGGCTGACGACCACATTTTTGATGACTCCTCACCGAGGCTGTCGAAATAGGCCCTTTTAGCTCAGTGTCCTTCTCGTTTGTTCTTTGGCCATATAAGGATGGGAAGGAAGCAGTTGCCTCGGCCCTGTTCTTGGCCCTTTTTATTTGTTTTCTTCTTCCTTGCAAATCAATCGAGTCTTTTCTGAGCTTTTTGTCTTTTGTCATACTTTGTCAAATACAGCTCACAGTCACCCATACAGGGGACTCACATCCTGTTTTCCAGTCTCTCGGGCAGAACTACAAGTTCAGAGGTCCGTCCTCACCCTTCCACGATGCTGCAGACAGCAGTGTTACTGCTTACTGCATCTCTGCACCATGTGGGCACTCTGTCCAGCCACTGCTGGTAGGTAATCGCCACCTGACCTCAGTCCCCTCTCCCCCATTACCTTACCTAGCAGGGAATTTTTCAGGTGCATCCCACTTCTGGGTACCAGTTATGAATATCTTTTTTTTTTTTTTTTTGCCATTAACAGTATATACAATGATTCAGAGTTATCTTAATATTTTTTTAAAAATCAAAGCAAGGTCCTTAGATTCAATCTACAGTGTAGGAAAGATATTCATATTTTTTAAAAAATCAAAGTAAGGTTCTTAGATTCAATCTATAGTGCAGGAAAGATAACCAAAGAGCCAAGTGAAATTGAGGGAGTGAAGGCCTCTTTGACAGGAAGAAAAACACCCCTGGACCTAAAAGAAATGGCAAAAGCTTTAGGAAACCACCTGCTATGGGGGATGTAGAAAAGAAACCATGCATAGAAGATCAAAATGTAAGAACTAGAAAAACAAAATATAACCAATTAAAATGGGATCATTAGCATTAGAGAACTTATCTGTCAGTCAAATTAAATTTACCTTGCCCAGGTATAGTAATAAGCCACCTCTGGGGGCTGCTGGGCCAATTTTAATGATCTCATGACTTGGGGGTGAGAGATTGTGAGGAAGAAACAAAGACTGACTGGTTGAAAAGATATCTCCCCTTTCCACTTGGATCAAAAAAGAGAGGTATGGATTAAACATTTCAAGACAGAATATAATATTTTAACGGCCTGGTATTGCCTGTGGGGGATGGAAGTTGGAGAGGGGAAAAATCAGTATAGGCTGAAGTCTTCAGGGATCATTTCATAGAAGTCAGTGGCTTGGAAGGCTGAACAAAAGTTGATTGGGGTGAGAGAGAAGAAAGGGTCATTTCCAAATCAACCCTGTAACCACACTGGTAATATTAAAAATATTCGAAGTTCCAAAAGCATTTAGTCAAATTTGGACTGTTATCATAGCAATCAAGGAACTAGTGTGCATTTTGACAGGCGAGGGCCTTCTGATTCTTTTCTGTGTTATTTCTATTGATCATAGGACAAGGCAAATTGCTGCAAATTATATTTTGCTATTTATTTTTTGTGACACCAAGCGCAGTCATGTGTGCTAAGTCAGAGGGGTAAACGCACAGCCAAGTATTAAAGTAATAACTCCCTTTCTCCCTCTGCCCGCTCCCACACTGCTTTCCTGACAAGCGTGCAACTCTGCAAGCATTTCCTAAAAGTGACGGCTGATGGTATAAATTAACCTCTTGAGTCTGACTCTGGCGTTTTCCAAACTCCTGTAACACATAAAAGATAGTGGTGAACTGTAAATAATAAATGGAAGGAAGACTGGCCCGCCCTCCTCCTGCTTTCAAGACCAAATGGAGGGTTTCACTATCAAGAAAATTACAGCCTCTCGGTTTGTTTATTACTGAGATTTTCAAACAACGTTCCTTACAATGCCCTCATTGGGGTTGGAAAAAATAGAAGAAGATATTTCTTTCTGAACTTCCCTTTGAAAATTATGAAAAGCACTCAGGATCTTGGACTTAATCACGAGCAGAATAAAGGCAGACTAGAAATGGTTTCACACTATGACAAACATCGAATTTACTCATAATAACAGGTAAAAGTTCACTGCCAAATGGAATGGTTATCGCCTAGAATTCTCAGAGTCTCATGGCTTTGAGGTAAAATTCTCGTTTGTGTGGGGATTTTTTTTTTTGTTTGTTTTGCTGAAGGATCATCCACCAAGTGACGATGAGACATTGGCACACGTTATGGGGAAAGAAAGGTACCAGGGACTAAGCTGAACATGCTTTATAGCTTTGAGCCAATGTCTGCTCCCACCTTCCCAAATCGTCTTTTCCTCCCGTGTTATAATTTGTTGCTAAACCAGTTCAATGCATCCATAGAAATTGCCAACGCAGCAACATAACAGAGCTTGCATTTTTTTCTTCCATTGGTATGGATCATGTAATATAGATACCCATTTCTAAATTGAAAATCCATAGACAAATTTTGGAATGCCATGATTATAAAATTGGGCACAGATTCATTGACAATTAAGATAAAGAAAAGAAGCTCCTTTCAGAGATTTAATTCTACACTTTTTTTTTAATTTTTTTTTTTTTTGCAGTTTTTGGCCTGGGGCCGAGTTTGAACCTGCCACCTCCAGTATATGGGGCCAGCGCCCTTCTCCTTTGAGCCACAGGTGCCACCCAATAATTCTACATTTTTAAAATGTACATTTGTTTTGCGTTTTTTTGTTTTCTTTTTGAGACAGAGTTTCACTCTGTTGCCTCAGGTAGAATGCCATGGCTTCATAGCTCACAGCTCAAAGTCTTGGGCTCAAGTGATGCTCTTGTCTCAGGCTCCTGAGTAGCTGGGACTACAGGTGCCCACCACAAAGCCTAGCTAGTTTTTCTATTTTTAGTATAGATGGGGGACTCACTTTGCTCAGGCTGGTCTCAAGTTCTTGAACTCAGGCTGTCCACCTGCCTTGGCCTTCCAGAGTGCTAGGATTAAGGACATAAGCCATGCCCCACCTTTAAATCTGTATTTGGATTAAGTTGGGGAATTTTTTCTACACTCTTAGCGAATCTCTTTTTTCTGATGCAGTGTCTTTTAATGGCACATTTTACAAAAAGACATTAACTTTCAAATTAAGACCTAAGGAAATATCCATTCTGTTGGTCAGTTACTTTATAAATGATTAGAAAAGAAAATCATTTTGACAGAAATAGAGTCATTTTTAAATAACATATTCAGAGTTATTAAATTGTATTCAAAAATATTATAGAATATTAAAGTAATAGTGATGCAAAAATATACTTATAGTATACTTATATAATATATAATTAAATTTAGGATGGTTGGTCACCACTGACCTGTGTTATAAGCTAAAATCTGAAACAATGTCCATTCCAATGATATATAGAGATATTTATAGCAATATATCTGAAACTTTAGACTCTTTTCATTTTTGTGTTTGCTTTTATCTGTCTGCAAATGGAAATATTTTTTCTGATGTGATTTTGGATTGCACTTAAAAACACGTGCACTGATGTAGACTGAAGCTTGGGCTGGCATACAGAGGTGAAAATTAAAAGGAACTGTATTTAGAATTAATATTCTCCCCCAATCCTACTAGGCAGAGGGGAAAAAAGTTAGTTTAGAAATCACTAAATCTTAATCATCTTGGGAAACTAGTTCCCCCAAAGGAACTCGGGAATTCTGCTTTACAGGTTAAAATTTTCAGACTTATTTGTTGATCCTTCTCTTTTTCCTTTTCTCTTTGATTGAGAACTGGCTTTCTCTGGTAGTGTTTCTACACTCTACTCAGTCAACTCTCTGCCCAGAAACCTGGTCTGTGAGTTTTTCCCGAGAACTCAGATTTTGAAATGCTCCCTCCCTCTCCCTGGCCTCCTCATTCATAGGATAAATTCTTGAATGTAGAAATGTTACTTTTTTAAATCATTTTAAATCTCCCACAATTTCTATGGCATCAGTAAATGAAGAGTATGGAATTAGAAGGTCATGAATTATACATAATAATTTTTTTCCCCAGTGATTTCTAGACTGTTCTCAAGGAGTTGCTTTATTCGCCCTACCTTAACTCCCACTGGTGATTTTATTAGGAATGAGAAAATAGATAAGAATATCTTTAAACTGGAAGCCAGTAATGAGACAGTACTGTATAAGGTTAATGGCTAAGAGAATACAGACCGAAAGACTTCCTGGGGTAATGTGAGGGCCCCATTCACTTACTAGAGGTAGGACCATAAACTCTATGAGCTCATCTGTAAAATATATATAACATAATTCCCAGGGCCGTATGAGGACTACATGATATAATCTGGCCCCAGGCATAAGATAAACCTTCCATAAATGCCAGTTTTTATTTAATTTTCTGTTATTAATTTTGTTTGCTTTTCCCCATTAATCAGTGAAACTTAAGAAACTACGGATGTTCCTCTAAAAAACAGCTTTCGTTTTTGTAGCTTACAAATAGTAGGAAAACCCACAAATGCTGTGAGATAAGTATTCATTCTATTATAGAACAGGAGAGCTACTCCATTTCTGTGAAAACTGGGAAGTACAAAAGAGCTTGGACTGATGAGGACAGACCCAGGAATGATTAGTGCAGGCAGGTCTTAGCTCAGGTTCAAAAACAGTTATTTAATCATCATAACCTTCAGGTGCTCGAAGAGACACGTGAAGTGTTGAATACTTTGTTGCTTTCAACAAAAGAATCCAGGAGAAGACTGATTGCTCTCTTCAGTAAGATCCATAGGCAATGTCCCTCGTTAAACACACAATCCTTGATTTGGCAGGGTCCAGAAATGTATTTTTATGACTTCGCCTAGAAGATCAACTTTGAAATATTAACTTATTAAAGAGTTGCATACGTGAATAAGAGTGAGATGTAACTTTATTACCTCAAAAATACTTTATAGGGTTGTCAAGAAATTAGAGATTTTAGATCTCTTGCCCAGGGCATCCTATCATGTCATACCTGAGATCACTCAGAATCCCCAGTGGTTGACCTGAGGGATGCAGAACACATCATTATTATACCATGAAATGGAATGCTCTGTAAGTCTCTATCTCCAGAAAGTTCCCATTTATATAAGGTCAGTATCATGATTCCCCTGATACCAGAACCTCTTCTTTACCTTTGATACCGGACTTTCAGGTTCTTGGACTCTGTGATTTGAAGAATAAATCCTCAGACCACAGATCAGTGGCAAGACAGAATTTATTTACAGAAAAGAATACAAAAACACTAAAGTTCCTGCTAGGGGAGAACCCTAGTTGGGAGAGAAAAGCTCTCTCCGTTTTTTTCTCTCCATCTCTCTGCGTTGGCAGTATATAGAGGTGCATGGGTTCCTTCTATATGAGGCCAGGAAATGAATGGACATAGTCTCTTCCCCTGGGGCAAGGTGAATGACTGTACTAATGAATGGACATAGTTCCTTCCGCTGGGGCAAGGTGAATGAACAAATTAATGAATGGACACAGTTCCTTCCGCTGGAGCAAGGTGAATGAATGTACTAACGAATGGACCTAGTCTATTCACAGAACTGAGGCACAGGAAACTTACATGAAATTGACCTAGGCACAGGAAATGGGGGTTCCGTGTTTAGTCATAACTGTAAAGGGAAGGAGACACCAAGGTCTCTCCAGCAGTTGTCCGGTCCCTTTGGCTACTGGAGTCTCCAGTGGGGGAGGGAGGCTTTCCCTCCTCGCCTATGCTCCAGCCCGCTGGTTCCTCTGCCGGCTGCCTCCGCACCTACACCACTAAGGCGGAGCTGTAGCAAGCTGTATTCTTAATTTAATACAGAATGCCAGACTCTTGATTAAAATACTTGGTTTTTTCTTTTTTGTAGATTGACTACAAGGCTGGGCTGTTGAACAAGTTCTATTATCTTTTATTTATGTTGCAAATCCTTAGGAATAACTCAGAGAAGCACGTCTCTGAATATGAGATATTTTACACTGACACAAATTCAGACCAGTTCTTAGACAAGATAAGTCCTGTTCTGTAAGATGGATCTATCACAAGTGTGCAATTAAAATTCTGAATATTGTTTCTTTCTGGTGATTTCCTTCCCCTAGAATCAGTTAACAGTTTCCTGGGCAATTTTAGCATTTTTTTTCTCTTGATCTTTCTGTTATCTCATAAGAAAAAATAGTTTTCACTTAAAGGTAGCTGTGATCAGGTCAGGCATTCAGAACATTTTTACTACGTTGTTATACTCTCTAGAAAATGTTGGACCTTTCTGCTCACTATTAAAAGCTTAAAATTACAATCTACAAAGTTCGTTCTTGCCCTAGTTGCTAAGTGGACATTTTCCTCTGGCTGGTTATATCAGAGCCTCCTGGAGACTCTTGGAAAATAAGCCTCCTCTTATTTTTCATCTTTAACTAACACATACAGCTCATAAAAAACAATAGTTTCCAAGTGACAGGTGTTTCTGAAAAACTTACTTAGTTTATACATTCAGTGAAGATGTTGCTTCTAAATCAGCAGCTGCTAATGACCTTTTGTTCCAGGGAGCTGTGAGAATTCCAGAGGAGCTCCTAGGACTGAAGGATAGTTTAGGCTCAGCCTGGAGTTGGTATTTTCCAAACGTACTTTGTTGAATTTTTATTTTATGCCCTAAGTATTTATTCTTGGAATTTTCAAGATTCACCCCAACTTCCACAACAGTTTATTCATTTCCTTGACTTCTCTGCCCATTCTCCTGTGTCGCTTTAACCCAAACAGCTTAAGTTATTGGATATCTGTAACGCTGAAGTGTCAGCAGACCTGCGTTCCATTCTGTCCCACCTTGTGCCAGCTGAGCCATCATTAGTAAGCAACAAAACCTCCGTGAATCTGATTCCTTTTTCTGGAATGGCTGTCAAAGCTGTCATTGTATGAGATCTGACAACTCATCCTAGAAGTGCTTTGAAGGATGGACTAGACACTGGCATCAGTACATAGCTTCTCAAGGGGGATCCTTCAAAGGCCACTGTGATGACATTCAGCGTCACGGTGATGAGATGCAGCACTTTTTCTAGGAAGAGTTACGGAATTTAATCATCTGACCTCAGAGTAATGACAATTCCCACTTACCAAGTTTTTACTGATTTTTATGTATCATGTCTACCATACTAGTAGGCGTATAGTACATGTTCAATAAATCCTAGCTATTTTCCTTCAGTTATCTCTTCAATTCTAGTTTTTCTTTATTTCTTTCTCTAGCAATGACAGTAGTTTTGACTTTGGTGAATGCTATTTTTTCTTCTATCTCTTTGCTGTACTTGCCTTTTATTTCTTTTCTTTCCTATTTTCTCTTTTCTCTTCTTTTCTTCCCTCCATAAACATGTATTGCCCACTTAATACCATGCCTGGCACTGGGGATACAAAGGTGGATAATACTCTCCCTACATGAATGGAGTTCATAGTTTCATGGGAGAATAGAGACGTGCACACAAATGTAGAAATTAAAATGAGGATATGTGGACTGGACATCTGAAAAACAGCTGGGCCAGCAAAGGCCTCCTGGAGGAGGGTAATGGCTGGGTGAAACCTTCAAGGAGGGACAGAAAGGAGTGGGCCAGGGGATGTGACTTCTACATAGAGGAAACAATGTGATCTGGAAGCACAGAGACAAGCAATGTGTTGAGAGGCATAACCACAAGGATTTCATCAAATGAATGAATGGCAAAAAATTGAGGTGGAAATGATGGAGAAAAGAGAGCTCTGTCACAGTGGGGCTCAGTTTAAATATGTGTCCTCCTTCCCCTTCAAAGTCAGAGCAAACCTTCGAAGTATACAGCACTGCAATAGTTCTTCCCCCCTAACTCCAGCCCTTCACGTGTCCTTCACTGCTTCAGCTATTCTACTACGGAAACTATGTTATATTCCTCAGGTGAGTTATTGTAGGATTAAAAGTGTATTAGATAAGAGGGAGCTATTGAAAAAAACATTTAGCCAAGAAGTAACACATTCATATCTATACATTAAAATCACTTACCTCATGTAAGTGACAAATGGATTTTCGTAAGAAGTTAGAATTGGAAAATAGTGATGTCAAAGCTATTTTCCATACTAGAATGTTGAAGTTTGTTTTTTTTTTTTTAAATGAAAAAGCAAAATTTAGGAAAGACAAAAACATTAGGTTCCCAGCCGTGTGTCAAAGCAATCCCAAGCTTGGCTAATACTTAGCTTCAGTGTGGATGTGATATGAAATATTGCTTTTCACAAATCGTTTTCGTATAATAATGGTCGGGCTCAATAAGTCATGATGGTCCGTGATAGTGATAAAACTATAGGATCTCATTCCCATTTCTGTTCTTTTACCTTAAGGAGTACTCCATGTGGTCGGCTTTTAATGAGGCCGTTTTCCTCTTTATGGTTAATGGTGTTTGCCCGTCTCCGGGAACAGGTGAGGTATTAGGAGTATTCTATTTCTCCCTTGTAAAGAAAAAAGCCACAGTAGGCAATGGTAACTTAAAATTACACAAATATTGGATGGGACATTTAAAAAAATAGGATTTGTTTTAAGGATTTGTGTTTGATGGGATTTCTTGTAGAATTCTGTTTCTTTGACAGGGAGTGCAAACATGCATTCAGTTCACCCGTTTGTTAATGCTTTTTGTTTAATAAAAAATTTTTTCATGGAATATGTCTAAGGCAAAATAGCTTGATAAGTATATCATATGATTTCAGTATTAAAAAAAAAAGTCTGTGGATGTAAGCTTCTAGCAAACTTTTGAAAAGAGTGTGTGTTATGTGTAAGTTCTTGAGCCAATGGATTGTAGGGCTGCAGACCTGGGCTCCGCATTACATCAGGTGTTTATTTACAGTGATCAAAGAGAGAATTTGTTACATCAGAAGTTAGGCTACTAGTTTTCTTTAACACCCCTCCTGTCAGCATAAACAGGCTTCAAGGCCTGACACACAAATAGAAAAGGCTTAAAAAACATTTTTTGTTTTTTTTAACATAATGATCCACATGACCTCTGACCAGAATTTGGAGAGCTGGGGCCCAATGCCATTTTGGTTCTTATGCTAAAGCTGTTTCTTAAAATGCAGCAGACAAGAAATAGAGAGAGTCTTTTAAACAGGCTGCTTTGCCTCTGTCCTTCTCCATAACTACACGTTGGAGCTTTTGCCAGGGAGGAGGGGAGAGCAAAGCTGGGGGTGGAAGGGAGCCGTGAGGAAGGCGGTGGGGGCAGTTGTTTTTCTGTGCCTGTTGACGTCAACGAAATTGCCAGATGGCATTTGAATGCTTTGCAGAAAGACAGGAGCCTTTTATTACAGCTGTCACATGGGGCTTCATTCATTTGCATTCCCAGAAGTGGTCTAAAGCTTTCCCTGACTGTAGGAGTAATAAGGGCTCTGCACCTTCAGACATCCAGAGGGCCTTTTGTAGGATGTTGTTACCTTAAGTGGCTCTGATAAGGGCCACATGCTCTGAGAGTGGCGTGTTCAACTGTCAGCTTTACAGGCCATGAGCTACTCAGCTCCAATTAGGACTAGAACGTAATCATTCAAAAAAAAAAAAAAATTCTCTCCAGGTCTTTCGTGGATCCTGATAGCCTTGGAAACACAGTGTCACCTAAGGGGTCTAACATGACAATGATGGGCTATGAGACAAAAACACAGATCCTGGGAATTGATCCCTGGGAATTGACCCCAGGCCTGCCACTACCCAGTGTATAACAGACCTGTGCATACCACAGGCAGCTTGGCTCCCGCACACGCACTCGTGCTGCCTTATCAGCTGCTTCTCCCCCACATTTGGGGACAAAAAAAAAGGATAGAACTTTTAGAAAATCTAGAGGCCCATGGGTAGAAGAAAAAGATTTGGAACACCTGAAACTGCTCCCAGGCACTGACCCCAAGGCCACAGTCTGAGACCAGGCTGACTAGTCCTTCTCAAATCCCACCTCTTCCCACCACCAGAAGTCTTCCTATTTTACTTTCTTTTAATACCTGAAATTTCTTAAGCTTTTAATCTGCTGGGTTATCAAGTATGTTCTTTTTATAATGCAACGATTTCTGCGATAGTGAATTGAATGAATTGATTTCCAGAGCCAATTTGAAATTGAAAAAAATAGATAGTATTTATCCCCGAAAAATGTTTTGGCTGTAATTCATACTATTTGTGGTAAATCATTTGATTTATGATGGTTGAGCTGAGCTGGGTTACCCAGGTGGCTTTCCTCTGAACCCTCCCCTGAAATCAATAACATGAAGCTTACCAGAAATAGAAGTTTGTGTGGCTATAAGTCTATTTGTTATACAGAAATAAGCATCAAATAATGCCAAGGGCTTTGGAATCTCAAGATTAAAAATGAGTTTATGTGCATTACCTAGTTAGTCTTACTCCTGCATTGGCAGTTATCATACGGTACTTACACTGTAACTGATCAGCAGGTTAGTGGAAAATCTTATCCCATTTTGTCGGCAGCAACACTTCACATGGATGTTAGGGCCACTGGCTTGAGTGATGGGCAAACCGAGAATGGTTTTCTAAGTGCTCCATTATGCTGGAAGTGAAAAAACTACCGGCACTCTTACTATGCCATGCTCCAGATGCCACCTGGGCTCAACCCTAGATTATTTTCCAACCCAAACAATCAAAGTGAAATTGCTGGGGAATGTGTTCATTTTTTTCTATTGTCAGTTGCTGATTCTGCTCTCAGGGATCAAGGAGAGCTAGCAGGTGATGATGATTTATAAGTCCCAAGAAGGACCTTCCAACTTCTCTGATCCACTTTCCCCCATCTCAGATGCAAAGGAAGGGACACAGTTAGGGGAACAATCAGAAGCTTGTACTCATGAGCAGGTTCCGGATCTGAGCACATGGTCAGCTGCAGGGCACATAGGAGCAAAATCCGTGAAGAATAAGAAAGTGGGTATCAGGAAACACAATCCAGATGGGCTGGGTGATAGGTATTAAACGAGGGAGGGGTTATGCATTGAAATTACACACTTCTACCCCAGACCAACCAAGATATTATGCAGAAGAAATGGAAATTAACTGTAGCTATGAGAAAATATTTCACCCAAGGTATACTTGGGTTTGAATCTCAAGTGTGTGAAGGTTGTGGCAAGTCTGTGACACATTCTGTTTCTCCAGGAATAAACCTTAGGCAAGCTGCAGTGCTAACAGCAGTGTCCTACTTTGCACGGCCTAGCTCCCTGTCCACTTTGAAGGTGCAGAGCACTTGTACCAGGCATAAATATTGCATTGTTAATATTACAATGGCTGTTACTCATTATCACTACTCTAACATGTTATGATTTGCCTAAAAACACTTCCAGAATTAAAACAGTGCGTTCCTGAACATGACTTCAGGTCGATGGTCTTTTCTGGCACATTATACTTTTCCCCCCAAGTCCTGAAACAATCAACTCAGGTCTCACTTATTTTGTAGCTATAGAAAAATAATTTACCTCCCTAAATCATGAAATAAATGTTTGGATTGTACAAATAATATGGTATATTGCATACGTTGGGCATTGCTATAGTTCAACGACTGTATAAAGCATTGCTATAGTTCAATGACTATATAAAGCCAATGTATATATTACACTCTGTTTTGAATAAAGTGTCAGAGCAAAGAATGGCATACATAATCAATGGTCAGGCTGCCATAGAGTCAAACCACCATCTGATCTAACTTTAAGATAGAAATAATTAGTGTACAGCCTTTTAAGGTCTGGTATCTCAAGGCTGATGCCATGATCCAAAACATAATTATGTGTTACAAGAAAGTAGCCACAGAACAGCTTCATGCTGACACACAGATGCAGCCTTCGAATGCCAAAGGAGATTCGTGCATCATTAGGGATCAGAGGAAGCCACGATGACAGGCTGTTCTGTCTGCGCTGAGCCCTAGGAGTCCAGTTGAGGGGCGGGTAGAGAAGTGTTGTTTTCTGTCCCCCTCTGAGAATCAAAAATTGTATACTAAGCTCACCCAGAGAATTCAGGTTTCAGAGAACTTAGGCATTTTAACCAGGCTCACGAGAGGCTGATTAATAAACCAGATTGTCAGTGTGCTCATTTTTCCTGAGAGAGATCATTGCTAAACAGATTATAATACTCATGTTGACAATCCAGTATTTTATTTTCAGAGTAGGAAAATCTACCTGGGAAAACAAATCAGTGAATAAAGAAGTGCATTTATTCATGTATTAGTTAAGCAAACATTTTAATGCACTTAAGGGACACCAGACCCTGTGATGAACACTGGCAATGAAGAGTTAAATAAGGTAAAGTAAAGAAAGATATGCAGACAGATCATTTCAATGTAAGCGTATCAATTGACGTATAATTGGGGCATTATGGGAGTACAGATGGTGGGGCCCCCTCCAGTCTTGGGTCAACTGGGAGGTCAGAGAACGTGTTTTTGTTATGGAAGACTTAGAAGTTGTGGAGAAGTAGGAATGAAGCAAGTGAAGGTGGTAGTGAGGGATGAGGTAGGGAGATTCGAACTTCTAGGCAGATAAGTCATTACCATGCAGAAAATATGAATAGTTAATTATTAGAACAAGAGTTGTGGAAAAGAGTTTGAAGAAAAAGTCCATCATTTATATTTTAAAGAACTATGGGGAAGTCCAGTCAAGCAGGAATTGGAAAAATATCCTTTGAATTTGACAATTAAAAACTGTTAGTGATAATAGGTAGAGCTATTATAGCTGCTGTCCTTGAAGCCAGCTTTGTTGGCCTGGGATATGGGTAGAAAATGAGAAAACAAAGGCACTGAATCCCAAGTGTACTTTCAAAATTGTTGGTAGAGAAGTTGGATGTCAGTGGATAGGGGTATGGAGATTAGGAGAATACTACAGAAATAAAGAAGGATAAAGGAGATTCTGTCAAAGGAGAGAGGATCTACACTGGTGGGACCTGCGTTTGCAGGCTGAGAAGACAACACTAGTGTCAGAAGTTTGCTTTGTAAGCACCAACCCCAATGAAAGAGAACAAAATAATGATTACTGTCATCTTGCCATTGTTAGGACTTTATGTGCCAGCTTCTTTTACAGACTCAAGTTTGCCAATGAGTATTTTAGTTGTATTGAAACAGACACTTCCTTTCTGGCTGTTTTTTCTTAATATTTCTTATTCTTACTAGTCAGCAAAAATACAGTAGAAGCTCTGTAAGCTGATGACCCAAGGGACTCTAACAGACTGGTCAACATACAGAGGTGGCCAACATAAGGAACCAGGCCTACTGTACTGATATACGCTCATGGGGTGCATGTCTGGTCTGAGAAAATGAGGTCAACTCAAGGAGGTGGTCAACTGTGGAGGTTCTACTGTATTTGCCACAACGAAATCTTCACGACACACATAACTTTCAACATGGTGTTTTCATTTATGCCCCAGATCTCAACACAGATCCCAGTATGTCTCCTCAGCAGAAAGGCCACACACAAGCCACAATCTTAGGTGGGTCATGCTGTAAAAAGGTGATGAATCTTACGTGCTTAAGGATGTTAGCTTTGATTTACGAGAATTTTTTTTTTAACTTCTTAAATCTGAAAGAAGAAAGAATAGTGTCTTTTCAAACCATATGGGGTATCTACGTGCTAATGACAGTGGACTGGTCAAAAACTAATAATTTGTTTTGAGGGAGCAGAGGGATTAACTATGAATCTCCAGAACTACCTTTCTTTAAAGATAGCATTGATCAGCCCGCACTACATAAAAAGAATTTAAACATTGCATCCAAGAATTCTATTTTGAAAAACTGTTGCACTAAACTGCTATTATTTTTTTCCTTCCGTGTTCTAGTGTTCTGCAGTGACGTAAGCATTGTGTTACTACAAAGAAAGCTAGTTTATGTAGTGTGCACCTCTGCAGAAGAGTCAGCCATGGAAATAAGCTCTGAAAGTGAGTAGTGAGCTGACGAGAGCCACAGAGAGCTCAGGGACAAGCGGGGAGACTGGTGCACTCTTCCCCTCCTTTCTCCATTACTCATTTTTGTTCATTGCTCATGGGAATCTGTGTTTGCTAGTGAGTTGGTTATTACAGGCAGTCCCCTGAAGTAACATGATGGTTAGTAAGAGGCCATGGTGAGGACTACAGGGGGTCTTGTTTGAATACAAGGGCCGGGGAAGCCATACTTTTCAGACTGAATGGAATGACGGAGAGTCTCTATGGAGAGCCATTTGTAGGAATAGGGTATTGTAACAGACGGCAATTAGAGCTCATTCTTTTAATAATTATGTTTTTGAGTTCTTACAGTATGCTGAGTACTAAGATCATAAAAATGAATAAAAATGGTTTTCAACTTCACAGTCTGGCAAGGAATGGAATCACAAATAATTAGCAAGTGGTGCAGTAGGATGATAGATGTTTGAACAAAGTACAGTGGAGACTTCAAGGCTGAAAGGATTGATTTGGTGTTGGTTTGGGAATGAAGCTACATGTTTTTACATTTTAAAGTTGGATCGTAATACCCATCATAAAGTGGATCATAAATGCCAATATAAGAGAGAAACGAAGTGGTAGGCAGAAGTGACTCCACACACAAGGGCGCGGGTCTATAGTACTGTATTTGGGGAGATAGTCCAGAGAGCTGTGAGATGAGACATCAGTTAATTATATGGAGTTGCAACTGGGAAAAAGAGGCTAAGGGTTAAATGGTAAGACTCTTAACATTATGCCAAGAAGTTGAATCTTCTGTAGTTCTGCGGAACCATAAAATAACAGAGCAGTATATTAACATCTCGATATTGGGAAAAATAGGTTTGTGGTGGGAAGAAACCTTAAGAAAAGGTAGGAGGCGGATTAAGACAGGGGTGAAAGAATTTTAAGGAAAAGTAATTGGCAGAGAATTGTAAGTAGAGATTTCTAGATCTAGAGAGTCGTTTGATGTTGGAGGTGAGAAAACAAAAACTGAAATACACAAAAAGGAAAAAGAACACTCCAGAGTCAAGATGTCTAGTTTTGGCGAGTGATTTTGGTTTCAGCCACGATAAGAAATGCAGGAGAAAAAGAAGATTCCCAAAGATGGAGATGCAGTATTTACTTTTGGACAGCCAAGCGTAAAATAGCCCTGGATTATCTGAGCGGAGCTGTCCAGAGTCCCAGAGCAACGGTCCGTGTTCGATCCACGGATTAGCAGGTCCTGTAGTCATTATAACATAGAGTGAGCGAGGGGCGGGAAGGGCACAGATTAAGATGAGCAAAAATAATAAAAAGGAACGACAGTAAAGAATAAAGAAGAACCTGCCAACAGACAGAGAGTTTGTTCTCAGAGGAGCTGGAGAGAAGCCAGGCCAGAGAGGAGGAAGGAGGAGGAAGCGTTTGCAGCGCTGAGAGTCCTTGATGTCTGACGGTGCGGGAAGACAGCCAGGAATGTAGTCATTAGATATTTCAATTAAGATATTGATTACATCTGATAGAGAGTTTGTGCGAGGAGAGCTCCCGTTCAAGGGCTTTCAACATTTTAGTAGATTCAAATTCAAAAAAGAAAAAAGGACAGCATCTTAGATGGAGTCAAAGAACCATTTGATTGTCAGGGGAAATGCTGAGAGGGAGGAAAAAAAGAGGCCCAGTATGAAAAATACTGATTGAAACTACAAATATGCTACTCACGTTAGAAGGATAAAATTAAGTGGGCAGAGGTAGGAGACTTGTGGTAAGAGAAACAACACTGGCCCACTCAATATGGAGGAAGGGAAGAATTAGGAAGTCCTGTCTATATTTAGAAACGTATATAAAGCCACATTAAAGTCTTCACTGAAGGAGTAGATAACCCTTTCGAAATAGTCTGTGCCACAAAGAACTGGAGAAAAGAAAGTTAATATAAGCTAATAAGGCACCTTTTGGCTGAGCCTGGTGCCTGAGCTAAGAGCTGTGGTGGTGGAAAATAAGTATAAGATGGGTCTCATCTTTAAAAAGCTCACAGATACGAACGCGTTGTTCAGTGCCTTTGCGCAGGAAGATTTAATGAGTAGCATTTTGATTATTATTACGAGTCACACTGAAGATTTGACATACTGGCATGTGGCAATTTGCAACGAGGGCTCAGACGTGGATTATGTGCTGGTTGCTGGTTTGTTTAAGTGGGTCACAGGTAGAGGAAGTTAGCCAGCACTCAACCTCATAACCCCCACGGTCCACCAGGTTCTGCCGACCTTAGGATGACCATATTTTGTTTCGTTGTCTCATAGTATTCTGAAGATAGTAAGATCATAATTGAAACTGGTTTTCTAAACCCACGTTATTAACCTGGACTTGTAGGCAAGTACATTATATAATTTTATTTTCATTACCACTGATTTATCTATTTACTGCATATACATTTGGCAAAATTTTTATTCTAGATTAGGATATTGTAGTTCTAACCATAAATCAAGGAAAACATCCCAACTGGCTGCAGCAATAAAAAAGTGTTATTATCCATCAGAGGAAGGAAGGCTTTCGGGTTAGTGACTTGAATGGCTTGGCAATGTTATAATGGACCTGGGTTTGTTTTTTTTTTTCTTTTTTTTTTCCTGCTATTCTGCTACTGCCTACAGTCCTGGTATCACCCTCATGCTGATTCCAACTGTAATGCAAAAATGGCTGCTGGCACCACGATGCCTCCTTCTGAAAAGAAAGGATTTCCTTTTCTGGAAGCACAAGCTAAGTTTCCCTCTTGTCTCACTGACTCCCATTGACTCAGCCTATCCTTGACCTCTCCTTGGCTGCATCCTGGCTTGGGGCTTGGAATTATCTCTATGATAATTATCTCTATGATAATTATCTCTATGACTGGTATAGAGAGTCGTCACAACATCCGTGCTGAAGAGAGTTCAGAATTGGGGCATCTGTGAATGGCTTTGGACATCCTCTTCTTGATAGTAAAATGTTACAGTTCACAGGCAAATACTCAGACTGTTAATGGACCCAGCAGTCATTATAATCTTTTGAGTCAAGGGAGAATGCGGCTGATGATAGAGATAGTAGCATAAGTTAAAATTATTTGTTTGAAATATTGAAACTATCAGGGAGGTAGTTGAAAACTATTTTTAGTTAGATTTCATTCTATATAAATGTAATAGTCTTCCCATCTGAGCCACCACCTGAAAGGATTCAGCATCTTCCCTATGTTCATTTATTTTAATAAAGCTTTGATCGTTTTTATTACAATATTTTAATTAAAGCCTTAATACCCTACTTCAGTTCTCATTTTCATAAAGAGGAAATACCGTTAAAATTGATTGAAATGATAAAGAATAATTCAGTATTAATTCTTTCCTATATCCTTCCTCTTGATCCCCAGGGTAGGGGGAGAAGCAATATTTTTAATCAGCAATTTTATTAATCTTATAAGATTATAATCTTAATATCTCATATCTGAAGTTACTTTGTCTTTTTTTTTTTTTTTTGCATAGATTTTTGTCCTCAAGACCTTGTGCTGAGTCTATAAATTGTTGGCTCACTCTGTTTCATAAATCTGCTATCATTACTATACCAATGGCACGTGGGGCATTGACTGAACTAGCAGTTAGGTCCCCATGAAGACAAATCTATGGCATAAATCCTGACTCACCATTATGACCAAATGACTTATTTACTTACCTAATTTCCTCTGTTACTGAGCAACACGTTATTACTAAACCTGTGGAATAGGGTTGAGTTTTGAAATACTTCCCATTCGAAATCTTGATGATCGCCATCAACATCTGCCTGCTAAATGTCTTGGTGAGCCGCCGTGTCTGCTGATCCTTGGATAATCATATTTTTTAATTGTCTCATAACATTCCGAGTATAATAAGATTACAACTGAAACCAGTTTCTTAAACCGAAGTCATTAACCCAGACTTGTAGACAGATACATTATAGAATTTTATTTTCATTACCACCTAAGAGGAAAATGAAGACAAATGCCTTCCTATTAGCAACAGAGGTCTTTACAAGAGCCCACAAGTTTTTCCATCCAGGGCGAATAATGGGAACAATCTGGCCTAAAGATCAGACAGAGAGAGAAAGACTACATGGCATTTTTCTGGATGGAGAAATATTAATAGTGGGGTCTTTCCTAAGACTCAGTTCTGGGAAAGGTCTAATTTGAAATTTTCAAGAAAAGATGGGAAAGAAGGGAGCATACCATGAAATCTTGGAGTTTACTGATGACGTTAACAGATTTCCATTGATAAAGGGAGCCTGAGTAGATAATGATTAATTGGAGGAGGAGTTTATAAAAAGGTGTGTATCAAATTGGCAAAAATATTTTTATATCCTTAAAGGTAAGTGACTGTACACAGGAACAGTTCCCACTGTTGAGCTCTGGGATAAACCGTGAAGGGCTTCAGACCCAGACCAAGTTGATATCACCTCTGCCACTCACTATCTATGTAACTTTGGGCACATTCCTTAACCTTTTGTGTATCATTTCAAATTTTCAAAGTCATTCCCTTCGTAATGATTTTTTTTCTTTTTTTCGACAGCGTCTCACTCAGTTGCTCTGGGGTTGAGTGCTGTGACGTCATAGCTCACAGTGACATCAAACTCTTGGGCTCACGTGATCCTCTTGTCTCAGCCTCCCACGTAGCTGGGACTACAGGTGCCTGCCACAACACCTGGCTGGTTTTTCTATTTTTAATAAAGACGGGGTCTTGCTTTGCTCAGGCTGGTCTCCAGCTCCTGAGCTCTAGCAATTCACCTGCCTCAGCCTCCCAGAGTACAAGAAATGATACTATTCCCTATATTTTATATTCTATACATCTCTACTATATGCAAAATTGTTAGATCACCCCATCCCCTAAAAACAGCTAAGAAGCAGATCCCGCAAGTATGCCAAGCAGCAAGAGAGCTTCAAGCTTTCTCCTCTTTACTGGGGGGAGGAGAAGCTGGAGAGCTCTGAAATTCAAGCCTCAAATGTGAGACTTACATGTTGGAGCTATGAGAATTCTAGGGGCCCCAGATTTTAGGGGAAATGCAAAAAACAAAAACAGGCAAACAAACACCGCCCCCCCCCCCAGCGGTTTCTGTATTGTTTGCTGCCCATCTCTTTCCCCTCTCCTGATTCTCTTATCTGGAGATTGGCTTTTCTTGTTATTGTTGTCGTTTTTTGACCTGATTTGAGGAGACGTGTGAATGGCAGTGGTGACCCAATATAGACTGGCCATTTTAAAAGTTTGTTTGGAAAAGAACCACATGGTTAGAGTCAGGTGTTTGGAGACCTGCACTTTAAGAAACACCTTGCCGTCTGTGAAACCACGTTTTCATTTGCTTTATAACCAGAGGCAAGGGAAATATACCCCCAGGGCTTCTCTGTTTCTGCTTTATTCTCTTTCCCCGTCTGACTGCAAGCTGTTTGAGGACAGCAGCCCTGCTTCATTCATCTCCACAGCTCTATGGTGCACATAAATCAAAATATCTCTTAGATATTCAGTAAATAATTGTGAATAAATGGGGCAGAAATGGGGATGTCTTTCCAGTTCCTCCAGTGATAATTTTTTTTTTAATTTTATAATAGAACTGAAGGTGCATTGGAAATGGAAAACAAAAAAATGCTATCCTATGACTTATTAGGTGGCTTTTGCAAGGTAGCTCAGGAACTTCAAAACCATTTTGGAACGTTTCATTTTCTACAAAACGCGTGCTGTGTTCCATAAACTCTGATTTACAGTGTTTTGAAATTTGATCTATTTATAAGTTTGGAAAGCTTATTACTTAATTTATGGTCTCTTTCATTCGTTGTAGAAAGTAAAATGTATTGAGTTTTTTAAATACATGCATGAAGTACTTCATGTTGTATTAAAATGATTTGAGGCTACTAAAAGCATCTTCCCCCCTCCAATTTTTGACACTGTGGAGGACAACTAGAATGAGGGATCAGAAAAAGAAGATTTTCTCAGAGAGTTGGTTAGACCCAATGCGGATTTTATACACTCACAAGTGAATTATCCACATATTATTTTGTGGGGCCTGGGACACTTGAAGACATTCGAAAGAAGGAACTAAGGGGATATTGTAGACAGCACGTTACAGAAACAAATGCATTGCATTGCTGGTGTTGCCTTCTCAGTTTGCAAGGGCAAATGATTCTCTTTCTTGTTCTTTTCACTCTTTCCTTCCTGGTCATTCATGCTGCAGGTGTCCCAATTCGCCTCATTTATTATTGTGCCCGCCGTGGCCAGGTCTGTCTTTGTCTGGGCCTCACCTCCCCTTCCTCAGGCCTGCGTACTCTTTGATTACATCACTCGTCTTCTCAGATGTCTTTCATCACTCAGTTACCAGTTGATAGAATTAGAGCACTTTGTCTGTCATTCCTGAGCATCTGAAACCTAGCCTCCTGCTTCCTTTTCAACCTTATTTTCTGTTAAGGAGAAGCAGAAACTTTCCATGCCTGAGAGCCCAGTCCACGGATGGAATCCGGCACCCTCGTTCTCCCACAGCACCCACACTGTGATCTCATGGGGCTTCCAGCTTATCTGCTCTGCCCCTCACCTGTTCCAGACCAATTGACTCACCTTTCTTTCCTATCTGACAGAGTCCCCCTGTTTTTGCTTTGTTGGCTTTGCTGTGAAATTTACACCCTGTCACACTGGAAAGTACGCAAAGCAGCGTGTTGGAGCCCAAGGCCTCCAACCTCAGCGCGGCCTTCAGGATCGCCTGAAAATCTAGCCAGTGCTTTCTTATTCCTCTTTCAAAACTTCTTCCTTCTGTGTCCCTCTAACCCCAGCATTGCCCACTAGAGTCCCAGATAGAAACTCACTGCCTAATTCACAGCATGAACACAAGTGAAAGTCCAGGAATGCCTTCAATTTCTCACCTGTCCATCGACAAACATTCTCTTTTCTTACTATCAGGGAGGGGGAACTCTACCCCTTCCTTCCTTCTCCTGGAATTCTTTCTGTTTACGGTCCCACTGTGTTTTCTGTGTTTTAAAGCTCTCACTCTAGTGAGCTCTCCCCTTCAACCTCACTCGACACTCTGTACACCCCATTTCCCCTCCGCCTTCCACCTTGCGGGTAGTTTTCATGAGATTGTTTCCACGATCCTTCACGTCCGTCTCTTTCATTGATCAGTTCATTGCGATGTGGCTGCCAACCTCAAAGATTCACTACAACCCTTCTCTCCAGTGTGACCAGTGAACTTCCCGCTACTAAACCAAGGGAAAGTTTTCAGGATTTCCTAATTTCTCAGGCCCTAGTCATTGCCAACCACTTGTTTCTTCTTGGCAAAAATATTTCCTCAGGCCCTTTGACACTTTGCTCTTTTAGTTCTCAAGTGTCCCTTTTCATTTTCCCTTGTGAGTTTCTCTTCTGCTTTGTTCTTGAAAGTTGGTATTGATGATGGCTCTGGCCTCAGGTCACTTCGCCTTTCTCTTGACACACTTCCACAGTAGCATGTTGTTGAAATGACCTAAGTAGGGCGGGGTGGCTCATGCCTAAAATCCCAGCACTCCAGGAGGCTGAGGTGGGCGGATTGTCTGAGCACACGGGTTTGAGACTAGCCTGAGCCAGAGCGAGACCTTGTCTCTAAAAACAATAGCTGGGCCCTGTGGTGGGTGCCTATAGTCCCAGCTACCTGGGAGGCTGAGGCAAGAGGATCACTTGATGCCAAGAGTTTGAGGTTCCTGTGAGCTATGGTACCCTACCAAGGGTGACAAAGTAAGACTCTGTTGGAAGGAAGGAAGGGAGGGAGGGAGGAAGGAAGGGAAAGGAAAGGGAAGGAAGGAAGAAAGAAAAGAAGGATAACGTCATGTGTGCTCAACAGGTTTTCTAGTCTACATGCCTCACCTGATTCTCAGCTTGAATTATCCTGTAGACACCACGTATTTACTCAAGGATGAATATTTCATCATGGTAGAATCAGCTCAACTGCTTTCTTCTCCCTTGATTCTTAACTCAATGAAAGAATCTTAGCTACCTACCTTCCCAAGCCCTGATCTGGAAAGTCAGCCTGATTCCTCTACCCATGCATCAATTGCCCTTAGTGAAATACTTAAAGCTCCTGGCATGGCTCACGTCCCTGCCGGCATCTACTCCCTGTAAATCCTCCCGACTCATCCCTTCAACCTGAAACACTATGAACTTCACCTGAACTTGATCCTCAGAAGACCATTCTTTCTTTATCTCCAGGCCTGTTGAGAATATTTCCTCTTTCTCCAGAAACTACTCACCACCTACCCTAATCCTTCGCTTGCTCTTGTCACGTCTGTCCCAAATTACAGAAAAATTGGTACAGTTGCCTTCTCTATAATACTATTACTTCTCCATGGCAGGGTCACAGTTTTCTGGGTTGCACTTATTCTAGAATCAGCTTGATAAAGTAATGGTTCTTTATGACTCCAGTTTCCCATCTAACAGTTATCAGTATTTTATTATTATTTTAAGTCTAAGGTTAGAACATGAAATTGTGTTAAAAGATTGTAGGTTTTAGGATGGCCTCCAGAAGATACAGTGATTTAGCAAAATACCTTGAATACTATATTTGTCTTTTTACGTTGCTTTAGGGCATGAATTAGCGAGACAGAATTTATGTTTGGGAGATTAGAGTATGTTACTTAGGCATTCACCCTTTTTTTTTATTGAATGGTAACTATGTACATTAATGCACTTCTGGGGTACAGTGTGGGGTTTTCACATGCAATCCGAAATACTTCCATCAACTGGTCAACACAGCCTTCATGTCATTTTCTCTGTTATTGTTTTAAAACGTTCACATTCTACTAGGCATTCACCCTTTTTCATGTAATTGAGGGCAAAGTACCAGATCCTATACTGGGCAAATAGAACCTAGCAATTACCCTTGTGTGGGTCCAACTTTCACCCTAAAGGAACAGGACAGAGCATCACCTAAGGACACACCAGCAGGTAAATTGAGAACTTTGACAAGTGCTATTGCAGGGAGGGTCTGTGAATACACGTGGGAAGTGATCTGAGATGCAAGGTTCCTCAGAAGTTGTAGCTCCCAGAGTTTTTCATTTGTTTGGTTTGGGTTTTGGTGCTGCCAATGGAATGTAAAGGAATCCCCTAACCAGCGTTAAGGTGGGGGTGAATGTGGGAGCTCCTGCTGCAGTCCAGGGAAGGGAAACTGGACTAAGTGTAGGAGAGACTTTGTAGCCTAGAAGAGCACCCGTCAGGTAAGAAACAGGAGACAGCTTAGTGTTCACTCAGATAAAATAAATTCCAACGAAGCCTGACAAAGCCATTATGTTCTTACGCACATTTTGATGTTTTTTGTGTTAATGAATAGTTTAATCACAATAGAAAATGACATGTAGAAAAAAACTTAATCAAGTTATGTATGGAAATGGGTCAGGTTTCTAAAGGGCCTTGTAAAAATGGAAAAGGGGTGACAGAACCAAAATGTTTGCGATTAGATGAATTATTCTGTAATTCCAATTTCGCTATAAAAATGCTCCTGAGGGATATTCACACAATTTTAATTTTCTTCCTAAAACATAGTCTTATGTAAGTTATTCTTTCTTTTTAGTTTATTTTTGTTTTCTGTGAAAAAAGAAACTAAACTCTGCCTGTTCAGGAGGGAGCCTCCCTCATTCAAGAAGAGATGGTTCCGGCCGTCAGAGTTCTTTAAAAAGGCAGAACACTGCCATCTGTTGTTCACTGACATTGTTTTTAGTCGAAGCGAACAGAAGCTTCAAGTTCAAGTTTAATAGCAGTTACATTTTTTATTTATTAAATCATATTTGTGCACATTAATACTATCATGGGATACAGTGTGTTGTTTCCATATACAATTTGAAATACTTTCATCCAATTGGCCGACATAGCCATCATGTCATTCTCATAATTGTTGTGTTAAGACATAATTATATTTGACATTTTAGAAAGATTCACATGTACCCTTATAGGATTTAGCAAACCAAAAAACTACCTAAAACTCATTAACCTTATGATTTCATACTTATTTCAGAAATTCTTAGTAGATCTTATATTATTGAACAACTCACATTCATATCAGAGAATCCAGGTACTTGCTTATTGTTCCTTCCACCGAGAGAAATAACCATGCTTTTTATTTATATGCCAATTCACACCTCGCTGAGCTTTCCCACATTCATTGGTGTGGGCAGTCGCTTGAGATGCTCAGTGCCTCAATCCCCCCCATCTTTGCCAGACACCTTATTGTTTCTAATGAGGAGAAAGAGAGAGAACGAGCCGGGATGTCAAAAGCAGCTGAGGTTATCTTCTCTAAGAGGATGTGCACTTCCTGGAGTGAGAAATTTAATTAGTCTGTTTTATTTCCTAAATAACGAAACCATACTCTATGATAATTGTTGATTTCAAGTTTTGGGCAAATTGGCTAGTTTTGGAAAGAACTTAGACAATATAAACAGAGGGAACGTCTAAGCAATTTTTGGCTTGTTTATAGATACATGGTAAAGGAGCATATAAGGACATAAGGCCACGGGCTACCTCCCATTTGGTGACTTGGAATGCTCTTTGAACATCAAAGGAGAAGGAAGTTAAGAATTCTAGAAACTTCTGACGTTTGCTATATCTTGCACCTCAAGTGGGACCTGCAAACCGCAATGTTGGAAAGCAGTTTGATGAGGGGCCCTACGTGTTTCCCTCCTACTGTACATATATATATGTTATCTTAAGGAGAAAATCCAAATGTAATCTCATACTCTTTGCCAGAAAATTCAAAGACACAAACATCTGCTTCCTTAGCATGGCCTTTCGCCAAGGCTCAGCCTACAATGAGTTACTGAAAAATTTTCACATGATTTCATTTTTAAAAAATTTCCCAACCAACTTCAAGTCTAAAATTATAAATGGGTCCTATGAAAGTATAAACACATATGCAATTTTGCTGGCTCGAGGTCAGAACCAGTAATGCACCAAACATCATTTTATTGAATCCAGCTCATCTTCTAAAGTGATTTCGTACATTAAAGGCCAAGATACTGTTTCCTAGTCTCCCAGGGAAGGATCTGAAGGAGGTCGAGTGGCAAACTGTTACAGAGATGTCAGAGACAGCTTCCAAACCCATCACACACCTCTTCCCAGCACTGAGGACCCCAGTTGGCTAAGAAGCACCCCAGCGAATCTTTCCTTTTTATGTACCATCTCTTACACTGTTTATTCCCCTCTTACCCCAACTCCCTTTCCACCCTGAGAATGTTCCTCCCCTGCTATGTTTGCCTCCCAGGGTGCCTCCCAGGATGACTGAATAGAAAGAAAGAAAAAATAACAACAACAAAACTTCCAACAATGGAGCTAAGATGCCTGCTTTTAGAATTCTTTTCACATACTGTGTTATAAATCATCCAGTGCAATCAACCATATTAAGTGACGCCAGGATTTTTGTACCATCACTTTTTAAAAGCCTAAAATTAATCTCTGAACTATGACGAGTAATTTGGAGTAAGGAGTCCAAAATGTATGACTACATTTACCCTGAATAAGAAGTGAAAATATTTAAGTTTTCCTTTACATTGTTTTGTTTTGGTTTTGTTGATAGAGAAATCCCATCTCCATGTTTTCTTCATTTATAAAGAAACTACTGGCCCAGTATATGTAGAGGACACATATCTGCCTTCATGCATTCCCGGTGTGACTACTTTTGCACACACAGTCTTTTTCAGTGCAGTAAAAATAATGTTGATGGCGCTATGGCTCAAAGGAGTAGGGTGCCGGCCCCGTATACCAGAGGTGGTGTATTCAAACCTGGCCAGGCTAAAAACTGCAAAATAATAATGATGATAATAATAATAATGATGTTGATGATATATTGATCAAACATATTCTTTAGGCCAACCCCTCTACCAAGACTCCGTATGTGCATGAGCTCATTTAATTATCAATAATACTATGTAAGTGTTACTCTGAACCCTGTTTTAGCGGTGATAAAACAAAAGATGAAGAGATAAATGAATTTTCCAGAATCTTAGCAGATTTGGGATTTGAATACAGGCAACTGCCTTCAGATCTGTGTCATTAACAACCCCATGTGCTACCTCATAAAATAAATATTGGATACTGAGGAATGAATGAAACCTCCTCTCCTATCCCAGCTTTCCTGAACTCTGCCTTCCACCTTCTCACATACACACCGTTATAAATTATGCATGTGATGAAAATATTCACTTGTACCTTTCTGGTCCCTATATGCCAATTCATAAGCCAACCTTCCCTTTCTGTCTCTTATTCTAGGCATGGTAACATATAGGTTTGACAGAGTTATTATATTATATCCCATTTATAGTGAAAGAAAATGTTGGATTTAAAATACTATGGAGTCCACTTAGTAGACATCATTATGGTAGGACCAAGGAATTAAAAAAAAAAATTAAGCAGAGGATCATAAACATGTAACAAGTTTTTCACATTTCTAGTGATGTATTTTAACTTAATACCTACAAGTCTGATGTTTTTCACAAGTCTTTTGATGAAGAATCAAGAATGTTTCTCTTGAGTGTGTGACTGGTGTATTGACTGGAGTCTCAGGTTGTCTTTCTTACATATGCCATTCCTGTATTTCATCGTACAGGATTCCGTTTCAGTTTCTTTATAGTGGAAATGACTTAGGAACTTGGAGGCATTCTCAGTTGAAAATCTTTCAGCTCTGATTTCCTTATTGAATCTTTATATTTCTATTTTCTTTGCCTAATGTAATGGAAATCCATTTGTAGGGCTTCACCTTCATAAAGTCTATTTATAAAGTCTCTCTAAATCTGTTACATGTCGTTTTAAAGGAACCAATTCCATTTCTACTCAGAGATCAGAGGTTTGTAATAGATACTTTGTTAGCACATGTCATTTATTGATACAATGACAAATACAACGGGCCAGAACAGATTTGGGACCAAACAAAACTGACATTTGACAAATGTGCAACTCAACTATGAGGAGGAGAAATATATGGACGTTCCAGAGAATAGTAACTTATTCTCTACAACCATTCAGTGTGTCCTTGGCATTTTACCATAACAAGGAAATAGCATCAGTGTCCCAATAAGAAGTTATAAGGTAGATCTTTGGTAAGATTGACACTCAATTAAATAAGGACTTTTCTAAGTCTACATGATAATTTTAAAATCTTTTTTAAAATGTATAATGTTTAATGATGCCAGAAATAATTTTAAAGTCATTTCCTTTATTCTTTGGGTGTGTATGGGAATTATAATTTAAACTTATAGAATTGGAAGGAGCTCAGTTCTCTGACTTTAGACAAAGAAAGCCCAGGGGGCTCTACTGGATACAGTATTGCCTACAGGAACCTGTGTTTCATTGTGGAAGCCATAAAACTTAAAATATTTTTTAAGTGGGCTAATTTGAGGCATATAGCCTCTCAACTAGGTTATCTAGATCAGGTCTCGATTCTAATGTGTTAGTGCTTGTGACCTATCTTTGAGTTCCATGTAGATTTGTAAAGAGAGGCTTTTGTGCTGCATCTAATCCTTTTCCTCCAGTTAGAATAAATTAATTTCCAAATGACACAGCAGATTGTTCTCTGAGTCAGAAGATTTGAGAACTATTGCATTTTCTGCCTCTGGGTAGTGATGTATCCAGCCTATTTCATTATGTTATCAAATGAATCTGTGCTTTAAAATATGTAGGAAGCAGAGCCTGTAACTGACTGTGCTGGTGCTGCCTCAGAGGAAATTTATCAAGAATTGGATGCATTATTCTCACTGTACCCCTCATGCTAGGTAATTTCCCTAATCATGTTAAATAAGTTTCTTTTGACATATCATTTTCCCGGGCCCTGTATTATCCCTTGGGCACCCTCACTTTCTTTAAGTAAAATGATGTGTATTTGCTTTTTGTTGTTGTTTTCATTTACCTGGCTCCCATAGTTATTTCCTAAGCCATCTTAAAGATTTTATCTTGTAGAAATTTGCCTGTTATGGATAATATTTTGACCTAAACATAAACATAGTACCACAGTCAATAATCTGACATTTTTATCAAAGATATATCATTTTATTTTGCATTCTTTCAATAACTTGATCACCCCTTATTTGTTAGAATTTTTTTTTTTTTTTTGTAATTTGCAACTTAGGACAATCTGGAAAGGTTGATGCCTTTCATCTAGTACAAATTCTTTCTGATTTCCCCCACGTACACTCAAAGATTTCTGCTTTCTAATACTAGCACTGAAATTTCAAGGTCTTCACACAGTCATAGCAACAGTGAAAAAAAATTTCTGTAATTGAGATGATAGACACATATCCAATCCAAAATTTATACAGTAGAACCTTTGTAGGTGGACCACCCAAGAGACTGTAACAAATTGGTCAACATACAGAGGTGGTCAACATAAAGACATAGGCCTTGTACTGATAACACACTTGTGTGGTACATGTCTGGTCTTTGAAAATTAGGGTCAACTTCAGGGGGTGGTCGATGTAGGCAGGGGGTCAACTATGAAGTTTCTACTGTATTTAAGGTTGATTTTAAGTATAAGTTTATTACGAGTATATTTGTGGTTGTCTTTTTAACTTCGTATCTACAGAAGATGGGAGTTTCTGGACCTTTGGTGTCCAGTAAGTAGTAACTTAGAAGCAATCGCGGTTATAATATAGCAAGGTTGTTTACATTTGTGAGTGGAAAACCAGCATTGGATAGAACATCTTGGAGGTGGTCAAACAGACTGGATGGAAATAAAAGGGAAAAAGAAGATGTTTAAAAACTAGGTACATTGAAAATGGTGGATTTACTAAGAGAATCAGTTATTTTTGGTTTTGTATATAAAACTGCACTCTCTTCCACTGTTTATCGGACTTAAATTCCAGATTTTCTATTTAAAGGTGGTAATCCAAATTTGGTTGTCATTTAAATAGTGTCTAGAGAATTACACTTGCATGTTCTTAAATGCTAAATGTAAATATTTTTATTATCAAGAGAGCCTGTGAAGTAGCGTGTTTTCTATTGCTTGGTAACTTCTTTTGAAAGGAAAAGATTTGTTTGATCATCTGGACTATAATAAGATTCAACTGCGGTGTGGGCCTCAGTGTGGCTCCTTACCACACTCAAGGATGATTTCAGGTTGTTAGTGTAAGACTTTCTTTAAAGTGGGTTTTATATAAACTTAAACTTTACTATTTATTATCACTATCTAAGATTTCACCAGTTAAAAGAAATATTTCTGAGCATGACTGGTATCCTCAACTTTTAATTATATTACTTTTTCAAAGTTAGGTAGGTGTGGAAACATACTCTGTGAGTCACACCATTTTTTCTTACCTTGTGTATGATTTTTTAAAAGGCTCACTATCAACAGCGGACGCCCTCTGTTCCCTTGAAATTCCGTAACAGAGACTCCATGGACGTGCCGTGTCTTTATAACTTACCTCTGTTTATTGAACTAGCAGCTGGCCTGTCTTTCCATCTCTCGGCGTTTTGTGTGTGGTTACACTTGGCAGGTTTGTGGCAAACAAATCTGATTGTTGATTTTACATTTCATGCCTCATTGAAGCTTTTTGTTATTTGAGCCAAAAAGTGGCCATAACTTTTTATTTGTGATGTAACTTCTGACTGTTATACAGATCTGTTCTCGAATCAGATAAAAATTCAGAAAGCAAATGACCTGACTTATTAGTAGGAAGGAAGGGGGTTTTTTTGCCTCAACAGTGAAAGAGTTGCCTTTGTTTCCTGAGCCCATTTCAGGACGGATAATTTGTCTTTCACTGAATTGAGTGTTGCTGTTTTGTTCACTTGAAGACCTTGGTCGTCACCAAATCTACAGCACAGTAACACTGAAATACATTATGTACTGATTTTACAGATTCTCATATAACGTTAACATTGACTGAGTTTTCAGTTCTATTCTAAAGTTGCTTTTTAAAAAGGTACTATTTTTTTCTTTGTACATAAGAAACACATCTATTACTTTATTTTTTTGGCTTATTTTTTATTAACTTTTTTATTAAACAGTGGGTTTATTCCATAAATTTATCAGACAAACTCTCTCAGGTAGACTATCTGATAAGTAGTTTCTTTTTTTTTTTAATTAAATGATAGCTGTGTACATTAATGCAATCATGGGGTACAGTGTAGTGTTTTCATATACAATTTGAAATATTTTCATCAAACTGGTTAACACATCTATTACTTTAAAGGCAAGAAGGTGCATTATAAGAAAGACAAAATTATTAGGGAATTACAAAAAGACTTTCAGCAATGATTTATTAAAAATTCTAATTTTAATTATCAGCGGATTGGCTCTACTTTTTTCATATTTGTAGATTTTATATCCTGAGAACATTTTAAGAAAATTTCTTGAATTATTAATTACTAGAAAATGAACTGTTAATTTCCTTGTCAAAATTCTTAACATTTTTATGTCCTACAAACAGTTTGACTTAACATTTCAGACTTTTATGGAAATAGTACAGTGACTTATTAGTTTATTATAACAGCATGGCTAGGAATAAGCATTCCTATTTTACATTGTCACACTAGGTGAGTCTTTCAGAAGCATTATGATTGGAGATGTACTTAAAATTATCTGTTTCTAAAAGAGAATGTTAGCTTAGTGTATGGCATTTTTATAAACATTTAAAAAAATCAATAATGATAATAAAATTATCTCTATTTGTAGAGGACATGATTACATATGCAGGAACACCCCAAAGATTTTACAAAATATTAAAACTAATAGCTGAATTCAAAAAAACATCAGAACATTTTTATATACAAATAATGACCCAACTAAAAAAAAAGAAATCAAGAATACAGTCCCATTGACTCTATCGAGAACAACAAAAAACCCTTAGGAATAAATGTAATCAAGACAATGAAAGATCTGTATGTTGAAAACTATAAAACATTGATGAAAAAAAAGTTAAAAGACAAAAACATATGGAAAGATATTCCTTGTTTGTGGATCATAACAATTAATATTGTTCAAATATCTATACTACTGAAAGCAGTCCCTATCAAAATTCTAATTACACTCTTCACTAAATAGAAACAAAATTCTAAAATGAATATGAGCCATGCACACACACAGATCCAAATGACCAAAGCAATATTGAGGAAGAAATATACAATTGGAAGCATCATACATCCTGTTTTGAGATTATAAAGGTATAATAACTGAAATTTTATGGTACTGGCATAAAAATAGATACATAGATCAATGAAACAGATTAGAAAACCTAGGGAAAAAATTCAGACATATATAGTCAACTAATTTTCAACATGGGCACCGAGAGGTCACAATGAGGAAAGGATCATCTGTTGATTAAATGATTCTGGAAAGCTGTACATACAAGGACTATTGAAATTGGACCCATATCTGGTACCACACACAAAAAATCAATTCAAACCAATGGGAGAAGATGTTTGCAGGTTATGTCTCTGACAAGGTTTAATAACCAGAATCCATAGC
>NW_003852452.1:1165894-1167067 GCF_000181295.1 Otolemur garnettii
GTTCTTCTTAGCAAAGTATCTCAAGAATGGAAGAAAAAGTATCCAATGTACTCAGCCCTACTATGAAACTAATTTATAGCTTTCATATGAAAGCTATGACCTAATTATAGTTTAAGAATAGGGGAGGGAGGAGGGGAGAAGGGTGGATGGGTGGAGGCAGGGTGATTGGTGGGATCATCTCTATGGTTTATTTTACAAGGGTACAAGTGAATCTAAAAGTAGAATATAAACGTCTTAACACAATAACTAAGAAAATGACATGAAGGTTATGTTAATCAGTTTGATGAAAATATTTCATATTGTATATGAAAACACCACACTGTACTCCATGATTGCATTAATGTACACAGCTATGATTTAATAAAAAAATAAAATAAAATCAATTCAAACCTAAATGTAAGACCTGAAACCATAAAACTTAAAGACAAGAACATAGGCCAAAAGCACCTTGACAATGACCTAGGCAATGACTTTTTGAGTAACACACCAAAAGCTCAGGTGACCAGCAATCACTCTTCTGCATGTATGCCCAGAGGAGATGAAATCACCACTTCCCATAAAGATATCCGCATTCCCATGTTCACTGTAGAATTATTCACAATAGCCACAATATGGAAACAACCTAAGTATCCATCCATGGGCAAATGGACAAAGAAAATGTTTATATATACACACACACTCACATGTATACAGGATGTCCATAAAGTTTGTGTGCAATTTAAAATAGTTTTACATTGTAAATTTCGCATGAACTTTATGTACATCCTGTATATGTGTGTTTGTGTATATATACACAAAGACATACACACATATATATACATATATACATGCAATGAAATATTCAGCCTTAAAGATAGACCCTACCATTTTCCATATATAAATGGACCTGGAGCATGTTACACTAGGTAAAATAAGCCAGATGCAGAAAGAAAAATATTATATGATCTCACTTATATGTGGAATCTGGGGGGGGAAAGCCATATATACAGACAGAATGAAACAATGTTCCGGAGGGTTGGGAAAGGTGGGTGGGGGTGGGTGAGGGGGGAAGATGAGGATATATCTAAAGGATACAAATAGTCATGTAGGCTGAACGAGTCTAGAGATCTTATGTACAACCGGAGGACTATAGGTAATAAAATTATGTCATATTAGAGATTTTTGTTAAATAAG
>NW_003852452.1:1168185-1170552 GCF_000181295.1 Otolemur garnettii
ACAGAGTCAGACTCTGTCTCTAAAAAAAATAAAAAATTAAAATTAAAAAATAAAAATAACTGATTACTTATAGTTATTACAAGACTAGATATCTTCATGGATGTTGGTATCTCATAATTATGGTATTGTTGTGATTATAAAAAGAATACACTTTTTCTATGAACTATTTTTTCCCTCACTGAACAGTATTTTCTGAGCATTGTTCCAAGTAATTATTCATGGGTCTATCCAATCTTTTTGATGAGTTCAATAACTTTATAATATGTTTATAATATACCTTTAAAAAATTCCCTATTTATATTTATTTAGTAGTTAAAGTGTTCTGTTGTCACCAGAGTGCTCTGTACCATTTGTGGTTTTGTTTTTGTATTTTTACATATCAGGAGAATTACTCTTTAGATCACACATCTACTTTCTTTGCTTGATAGTAGTATATACATTTTAACTACAAATCAATAGGCTCAGAAAAATTACCTTCTAAGAATATCAGATTATTTTTCGCTCACTACTTGTTCATCCAAACCATTACTAATGTTTAGTTCTATGAGTCTTGTATTATTTTGCCACTTGGGTAAGTAGAAGTGGTTTTTATTATATTGATTTGCAGTTTACCCATTAGTGAGGTAAGTAGCTTTTTATGCATTTGATGATATTTTGTTCAAAATGTCTATTTCCTAGTTTATACAATTTTGTCATTTTTTTTAGAAGCTCTTTATCTAGATATGTTTTGTTCTGTGTGGCAAATATTTTCTCACAGACTCCTTTTTCCCTCATGGTATATTTTTTTCACAAAAGTTTTTAATCTTCCTTTATACATATTTGTCAGATGTTTCTTTGGCAGTTTGTGAATTCCTATTATAGAATTTTTAAAAGATAATAAAACAGCCCCCATCTTGTCTTCTAATAATCTTATAATTTTATACATTTTTTTTTTAGACAATCTCACCTTATCACCTTTAATAGACTGCAGTGACGTCACAGCTCACAGCAACCTCAAACTTTTGAGCTCACAAGATCCTCTTGTCTCAGTCTCCTAAATATCTGGGACTACAGGCACCCACCACAACACCTATTTTTAGAGATGCGGGTCTCACTCTTACTCAGGCTGGTCTTGAACTCCTGAACTCAGGCAATCCACCCACCTCATTTCCCAAAAGTACTAGGATTACAAGCGAGAGCCATCGCACCCTGCCCAACAATTTTATACATTTAAGTTTTTTTTTAATCTCTTTAAACTGTTCGTAAGCCCATTTCGAGAGAATGGCTAAACTTTATTTTCTTCTAAGTACATAGCTAAACTAATAATAGCTTCTTACTGAAAAACACCAGAATTAATATTATTCGTATGGTTACCATTATTGAAGACTTAAAATTGCAAGCTCAATATTAAGTGTTTTCCATAGATTATCCCTTTTAGTTTTATAATTTCCTTCTGAGGCTTCTACTACTATTATTATATCTGGTTTACAGATGGAGAAGTCACAGCCTGGAAAGCTTAATAAATGCCCAAGTTCATGCTATGAGAACGTGGCCAAGTGATGAGGGTGAGGACTTGGATCTAAATAGCCTCATTCCAGAGCCTGCTCCCCTCGTCACTAATGGTGCTGCGCTGTTTAAATTTATGTAGGTTCCTTGTACCTCCCACTCTGGCCACTTTCCAGCAGTGACAGTCCTGTGCGACCTGTCTTCAGGCCTCACCAACCTCTGGGCCCTAATCCTACCGCAGATCCCCTCCTACCTCTGCCTCCGCGTCTCTCTCCTGGCCAGACGGGTGGGCTGCATTCACGGCCTCTGCCTTTTGTCCTGTTTGTTTCTGCCAGCGAGACAGAGTAACAACTCTGTTATAGGCAGTCGGTCAGAAGGGAACCCACACAGCCCAGAATCGCCAAACGGAAACATCCGTTCTTGCCAACCACAAGGAAAGAGACGGTTGTGCATTTGAACACACCTTAAGCTGGTTTTTGTCAATCTCTAATATTAGTTGAATAATTGCTGCATACCAGACTCAAGTATCATCTTAAAATATTGCTAATATTACTAAAATTAAAATGTTATAGCGTATTAATGTTACCTTGAGAATGAAATTTCTAATAGCCTACGTCTCAAATGTTGAGGTCTTCTATATGGAGCAATTGATGGGAAGTTTGGTTCCAGATCTGTGAACCTTCTTGTCTTTTAAAATAAACTGGTGTTTATTGGGTGGTGCCATGGCTCAAAGGAGTAGGGCACCAGACTCATATACGGAAGGTGGCCGGTTCAACCCCGGCCCTGGCCCAAAACGGAAAAAACAAAAAAACTAGCACTTATCTTTTTAATATCTTCCCATATGCTCTATTTCTCCCCAAGTTCTAGTACAAAAAAAAAAAA
>NW_003852452.1:1171269-1200111 GCF_000181295.1 Otolemur garnettii
CCTCAGCCTCCCAAGTAGCTGGGACTACAGGCGCCCGCCACAACGCCTGGCCATTTTTTTGGTTGCAGCCATCATTGTTGTTTGGCAGGCCCGGGCTGGGGATTCGAACCCGCCACCTTAGGTGTATGTGGCTGGCACCTTAGCTGCTTGAGCCACAGGAGCTGAGCCTAAATTTACCTTTTTAAATTTAAACTTACAAGCAGTTTTTACTTACAAGCAGTTTTTATACCTGTATGCCAAGCTCTGTTTTAAGCAATGAGGATATTGGATGGCAGGGAGGGGACATTAGGATCTCTGCTCCATTCTAGTGCAGATTCTGTTTAAAAATCCACCGCCTTCTAAAAGTAAAGGTTCCTCTGTTTTTTGACTTCTTTTGTAGGATATCCTTCAAAATCCCCTCATGGCTTCCCCAAATACAGGTTTTGAGCTGAGAATGGTTTTAGGTAATTATAGCTTATTTAAAGTAAAAGGTGGTCTTAGTGATTTCTATAAGCTCATCCCTTATATGTAAAAAGAAGAAATAAGAGAAGAAATAGTACACACTCCTTTTTACATATAAGGTATGAATTTTACAAAAGTAAGTTGTAAGGAGTAGGATCGTTCACTCAGTTCAGACCTTAATGTTAATTAAAAATACGTGACATTGACTCAGCACCTATAGCTCAGGGAATAGGGCACCAGCCACACACACCAAGGCGGGTGAGATCAAGCCTGGCCTGGGCCTGCTAAACACCAATGACAGCTGCAACCCAAAAATAACTGGTTGTTGTGGTGGGCGCCTATAGTCCCAGCTACTTGGGAGGTTGAGGCAAGAGAATCGCTTGAGGCCAAGTGTTTGAGGTTGCTGTGAGCTATGACACCATGGCCCTCTACTGAGGTCGACTTAGTAAGAATCTGTCCATGCCACAAACAAGTGACTTTGGAGGAAAACCTTCTGGTCTTAATAACTAATAGAATATTCGTATATAGGTATGTAAATCCTATAGAATATGTAACTATAAAATCAGCCTACTGGTCATTGACACTATAATCCCATGTTTTAATAAGTATCAAAATAAAGACTTCTCAAAGTTATTTTTATAATATTCATTTTGGCCACAGAGTCTCTTGTGAAATTTCTGAGCACCTAAATTTTACATAGGTAATAGTTAACCAATACGGTTTAATCAATTCCTTTCCAGTTGGAAGCTTATCCTAGCACATAAAAGTTAGACATGTAAAATATGCTTGGTAATAAAATCAGTCCTCTCTCCTAGCGCCTGAGAAGGAGTTTGCCTCCTGGTTTGCTGAGACGAGTTTCTTCCACCTGGACGACCACCACCTCAGCTACAGGTCTGCCCACCTTAGAGCCCGCGCCCGTTCGGAGGGACCGCAGTGCCAGCATCAAACCGCACGACGCCCCATCATCCAGGTTTGACAATGCACCTGCTGGTTTTCTGTCTCTTGGAGAAGTTACTTACCAAAATGGAAGTACAGATGACAAGGAAGGCCTGATCAATTACTGTTGGCCGGCATCTAGCTTTGGAAATGGAAAAGATGTATGGTTTCAATGCAGAACACGATAGAGATTAATATCAGATAATTAGGCTTAAAGGCTTTGTGGGTGCTTAAATATAAAGTGGGAAGTGTGACCCGAGGTGATCTTTGCCACTGGGACCTTTTCTGGGAAGGATTAAGCCCAGGATAAAGGTAGGCAGAAAAATCATACTGAGACCCATAAGTCAAAAGTATTTAACATGACACCTGCAGCTGGTGTTAGATCATCCCAGCCCACCGGGCCAGCTGCTTTAGCCTTACAGGAAAGGGCAGAAGAGCAAATCAACAGTAGATCATCATCCTAAGATTGCCTAGATTTGTTCAAACACTTGGGAATTTCAACTTTATTTAGTGTATTAGTTCCAATTTTACAAAGTGACATAAAAGCCAGAATTACCAAAGCTAAAGAAAAGACCCTATATTATATTAAAACCTAAGAAAAACAATTTTTCAGAAAATAGCTAAAGAAAGATATGATTTTAGAGGAGATATTGTGTTTATTCTTTTCTATTTAGACTTAAAATAGCTACTTTATGTGAAATTAATAATGATGGGAATATTCACCATACGATTTCAGGTTTTGACATAGATATATCAGTTTAATTAATGGCTTAAAGAATGAAATAAATTCGTATCTTTTTTGAATTGCCTTACAGCAATATGAGAAGTCATTGTCTCCTGATCTTAGCCTCAGATGTAAACAAAGCCCCATTCTGAGTTTGGCAGGAAAATGGAAACCTTTCAAATTAGAAGAATTAAATGACTGCTGACTTGTTTTTCTTGATTGAAAATACAGGTGCTGGTAAACCTATAGAATTATAAGCAAACTCAAATGCTTTTTTCACATATCAGTATTTCTCCTCTCTATTACTGGGAATAGAGTAAAACTATAGTGTAAAACTTTGAAATCTTATCAAAATAAGGAGGTTATTTATATATATACTGTTTCAAGAACATTGTCTAAACTTTGAAATAAGACATTGTTTGTAATATGTTTGTCTTAAAATATTGATAATTGTCAATGTACCCAGCAGTGAGTGCTGATAAATGGTGACTAGTCGCATTATTGTTCAATGTGGCTTAGTAAGCCAAATGAGGTTCTCATTGAATAAGGTTAGAGAGAGTGCCCATTTTACCAGCACACCCTGCCAGGTTTCCTATCATACTGTAATTAGTGCTTCTTGCTTTTTATTCCTCTACCAAAACCCCGCTCCTTCCTTCTCAAATGTCTTTCTGTCATTCTTCGTTACTTCTAATTCACTCTCATTTTCCCTTCTGGTCTCATCTCTTAATCAATTAAATGAAACTGGAGGCTGAAATTGAAATGCTGACAAGAAAGAAAGTTCCAAGAACTTTTATGAGTTTAACTCCCAAGAATCTCATCATTCTGCTTTATACAACAGATATTTAGACTCGTGTTTTCAAGAGATAAGGAATCACATGTGGTCCCCGTCATTCTCATTCTCCCAATTCTAAACATACTCACAGATGTCTTATGTGGCCGGCTATGCATTTTCCCACTATTTAACTTACTCCCTCTTCATTTCACTGTCCTGTCAAAAGTCCGGATATAAAATCTGAATGTGGTGTAAATTCTCACCATTGTGGAGAAATGAAATTCAATTGAAAGAGAATGTGAGCCCCATAAGGGAAAAACCGTATATAAGTAAGTAGCAACAGCGCCAATATTAAATACTAGTTCAGGCCTTGATTAGAAACCAAAGCCCGCCTTCCTGAGAAATCTTGCAAAAAAACTGGTGATTAGTTCTGAAACTCACTTGCATTTTAGCCCTGAAGTTTCTTCCCTTGAGCTCTTTTATTTCTTCCTTTTTGTGTCTGTCCTTTTAATGGGGGCTTGTTGAGAATTATGGTGATCAAAAGAAGAACAGGAGAAGTAAACGTTCAAAACAGTTCACTTATGTACATCCCTTGAGGTATACCCTTGGAAAATTTACTCCTGGGTAACTGTAAATAGAATCTGGGAGAGTGTGGGCTGAGAATCAGAGGGGCTTGGCTTCAGAAAGGATGTCCTGTGGAGCCTCCGTACCCTCTACAAGAGATCATTAAGAAAAAGAGAAACTATGGCACAAGTGGAGGGGTAAATTAGATGGGAGAATACAAGTAGGTGCTTTAAAAAATAGGTGTTAGCTAGCAACAGCTAAAATACATCATGCCGCATGTCATTCCAAGTTGACCTTGGAATTGAGCTCTGAGCTCTGTACATTAGGTGAAAAGAAAGCTATAAACTTGGTAAAAGAAACTATCATGTGGTGAAACTTTTCCGACTTGTTATGGGGAAAAGAAGGGTATGGAACCACCTTTGTGAAGGGGATTAAGATCTTTTATCACAGGCACATACATAATTTTTCTCTGCTGTGCCAACATGAGGAAACCAAGTAATTATTTCCTTAATCTGTTTTCCTCTCCAGAATCCAAATTATTACATATTCCTGAGATCTAAACAGGAGCCAGGAAAATAAGGAGAAATGAAAAGCTGGAAGTTCTCAGCTGAAAAGCTGAAAGTCACTCTACTATTGCCCTTTATATATAAACTTTTCAAAATGAGCACATTTTAAATGTTTTTATTAAAAATGCATATAATTATTGTACTGGCCTTCATAAGTATGTATTTCTGATATATTCAAATGTTCAACTAATGTTACGGTCTTAAAAAAAAGTCTATGTAGAAAAGTAACCTCTCTTAATGGTATAATGAACTCAGAAACAAGAACATTTAGGCTGCACATACATTATATAAAATTTCTTCATGGTAAATGTTACCAAGTTAATCTAGCAAAATGAGTTACAAAGGACCAGAATTACCAGGAAATAGCCAGTTCTCTGTCTCAGATTCAAAGTTTTCTTTGATCTGATTATTTCCAAAATTCCAAGCATTTGTAAAATATCTAGGATGAAATTTCTAAGAAGGACATGAAACAAATATTTTCTATGCTTTCCTTAATTATATTTGATAATGGAAATTCATTCCACATCTCAAATATCTCTTTTATGATATAGTTGAAGACTGCTATTGGAAGTAGGGAGAAACTGTGAAGTTTTTGTATACCTGGGCCAATAGTGGATGAAACATCTCTCTGAAAATGGAGAAAAGAGAAATGAGATGGCACAAGTGTCATGCAAATTACAGATCTTACCCACTGCCTGACTTACTAACCATCAAAGAGTATAGGCAAGAGCAAAGCATCTGCTGGGCATTCCCCCCTTTGAGAGGTCTGAGACTTGGTGTGGTTCTCTGAATAGCCTTTTATTCCACATTAGCACGTGTTCGGTTTGGATTTAGCATACAGGTTCTAAGCAAAGCATGCATAATGTTGCTTGCGCAGAGGGAACCATTCCAGTTATGGAACCTCTCTAAATTATACCTCATTAATTATATAGCTTATATGGCAATCTTCATAGATCCATGACCCAGTAATTCCATTAGTTTCAGGTTTATTTATAATAGGCCACTCAGACAGACCAGGAGCATCCTGCTTACAGTGCCAGCTTGAGATTGGCAAAGCATCAAATTGTCAAATTCTGTCCATGCAAATTGTAGACTTTGCCCTGTACCAAATTTACTAGTGTTTGAAAGGACACAGGTGGTGTTAGCAAAACGCAGACAAGCACTTTTCCTTTGCAGCAGTCCAAGATTGTCAACATAGCTTCCGAAATTCTTCCCAAATTAGGATGGATTCTTGTTCAGATTCAACATGTAAGTAAGGTTCTGAGCAATCCAGGCAGGGAAATTTTGCCTTGGAATACCTTCAAAATTTATTTCCCATTAATTACATGGCTTCTATAACATCCTCTACTCTAACCCTCCCTATATCTATTAATTCCAGATTAATTTGCAAAGAGCAACCGAGACAGATCAAGTCCATCCTGGTAAAAGCGTCCCCCAGACTCTTCATTACCTTACATTTCTCGCAGTAAATATCATCAGGTCCACTGTTGTCATGTTCACAAAGAGATTTGACTGAGTCATCTTCTTTTTAAGGTATCATCAGGAAAGAGAAATTGTAGACTAATGACCTGCTGCTAATCTTTTCCTCCACCAAGGAAATACTGGAAGAAGACATTACCTTTGAATGATTTTATAAGCATTCCATTTTTCAATACAGTTGGACCAAAAATAAAGAATACTGAAGTATGCTTCATGCTCTTTATAACTAATCTGAGATCTCCTGCACCTCCACCAGTTAATCAGCAAGGCTGTTATAGAAAATTTGGGGGATATGATTATAGAAATAGAAAAAGAATGTGGGTGATTCTTATTAATTGGAAAAATAGGCAACTTATCTTTTCTCTTTTGTTAACCCAGTATGCATGATGAGTGACTACTGTGGCCCTGCCACAGTGTTCGAGCTGACACAATCTCTATGTTGTCATTGAGAAATCAAGTGGTTCTGTCACTGAACTTGAACCCAGTGCTCAGACTGGCAAGTCTGTTATGGAAATGAGGCTGGGTTCTGGCAAAGTTTGTCCCAGTAGGTGATGAATAGTTTTTTTTTCATTTTTCCCTTACTGTCCTGTCTTTCCAGTGTGGCTAGTCCTGATTCTTGGAATAACCCAGGAATGACGACCCTCACCAAAAGCAGATCCTTCACTTCGTCCTATGCTGTTTCTGCAGCGAACCACGTAAAGGCTAAAAAGCAAAATCGACCAAGTAAGTAACTTGTTGGCAGCAGAGGTCAGACTCTGTGGAGTGTGCAGTCCCACAGTAAACCAAAACGTGAGTGCTGAAATACTCTGCGGCTGCTCTACATTCTGATGGCTTCGGTTTGGCTGTTCTAATAACCAATTAGTTACTAACACCTTTTTCAAAAAAAAAAAAGGCTCCATAACCAGTTAGTTGTGTGTGTGAATTTCCACTTTATATGATGATACAGACTCCCCCAGTGTTATTGAACCAGATTTCCTATATTGAACTTACTGGATAAGTAGAAAATCACTGTTGCCATGAGTCATACTCTCTGGAAGAATAATCTTAGAAGAGAAATCTTGGTTTTACTTTTACTAGTAAATACAAATTATATTTCTGGAGTATAGTATTTATATGAGTTCAAAGGAATGCAGCATTTACTATACATGAGCTATGATAAAGAATTTGGATATTAAAATTAACAATAATAAAGTTTTAGGTTTGGACAGGGAAATGATTTGTGGGAAGATTACCTCATTTGATTAGAGTCTGTGCTGACTCAGAATTGTGATACGGGCTTTATTTTTTTCCAGTTTCTGTCTCCTAATTACCCTTCTCCTAAAAGCTCCATTGAAAACCTGAGGTGTTTTCTTTGACCCTTTCTCCATGGAACTTTCTAACTCTCAGTTTTCACTTCTCAGTAGCATAGAAAACTTTGATGAGCTTTTTAGTAACTTATTGCTTAGTTTCTTAATCTTCTGTCTTTAGCAGCCTAAGAATTCACCAGTGGCTCAAGGGAAAAACTGCCCATTTCTCCCTGAGATCTTAGACATTCAAGTACTGGCCACCTTGGCAGCCCCTAACTCCAATTTCTGTGTCATCAGCCTCATGATGTTGCTAAAAGCTCTGCTGGCTCTGTCTCTCCAGTGTCCCACCGGCTGTCTGGATGGCTGCCTCTTGCTCTATGCCAACAGTCCATCAATAATGCTAAAGGGAAGAACCAGCTTCAGGACTTGACTCACCCTTCTGAGGTCCTCTTCCCTTGGGGAACCTAGTCCCTCAGAATTAGGCACTTTTCCTTGATAGCTTTTTATGTCTGATTTCATGGGAATTACATCACTGAAAGAAACCCTTAAAGGTAGTCTGATTTTCCAACAATGATCTAGTCCTGTCTGCTCTTTAGAAATGTTCTTTAAATTTTACAACGTAGAAGTCATTAATGACCTAAGAAACAAAACCAAGCTTTCTCCGGGGTCAGCAATACTAACCTACAGCTAATCTCGCAAAGGCTAAAAAGCAAACTCGACCAGGTAAATAACTTGCTGGGAACAGAATTCCTACTCTGAGCATGTAGTCACAGAGTAAACCAAACCTTACGTGCAATATTCTGAGGGTGTACTACACATGCACTGGTGGGTTTTGGTGACAATTCTAATAACCAATTAGTTATAATAATAAAAATAGCCTTCTAAGTTTATAACTTAGAAGTCATTAATGTGGCCCGAGAAATAAAACTGAGTTTTCGCCAGGGCCAGGCATTATAGAAAAGTGTAGGCAGATACACCTGCAGAGAATCACGTAAAGGGTAAAAAGCAAATTCTACCAGGTAAGTGACTCACTGGGAGCAGAGATCACCCCGAGGGCAAATACAGATTAACTCAATAATAAGGAGAATCATTTGGAATTCTGCAAGATGGAAGATCTGCGTTGGGGACTTCCACGTGGAACTTGAGACTCTTAAAGGAGTACTAAAGTAGGCCTAAACTTGTAGGACATCCTGGCTCTCTACAAAAATATGTGCTGATAATTGTTGAATAAAAGTATCACCAGTTAAGGGCTCTGGGATTTTAAAGACCAAATTCAAACACAGAGCTTACCACTAGGATCACTAAACACACAAGAAAACACAATGAGTTTGAATTAACAGTAACAATACAAAAATTCTCAGATCTCTAAAAGGGTTGAGATATTCAAATACTAAAATACTTAAATACTTAAAAAATATGCATTTTTTTTTTTTTTTTGAGACAGAGTCTCAAGCTGTTGCCCTGGGTAGAGTGCTATGGCGTCACAGCTCACAGCAACCTCAAACTCTTGGGCTTAAGCAATTCTCTTGCCTCAGCCTCCCAAGTAGCTGGGATTACAGGCACCCACCACAATGTCAGGCTATTTTTTATTTTTTTTGGTTGTAGTTGTCATTGTTGTTTGGCAGGCCCAGGCTGGATGCGAACCAAAAATAATTACAATGTGAAAAGATTAAGTGCAGAGCAATTAAGTAAAGAAAATATAATCAAGGAAACAGGTTAAATAGTGCAATAGACAAGTGAAGGGAGAATTCATATCCTGGATGGAGGAAAATCAGAAGAAGTCATCCAGAGTGCAGCACAGATGAGATATTGGAAAATATAAAAGATTTTAAGAGATATCGAAGAAGGAACTAGAAAGTCTAACATACATAATCATGGTTTTAGTAGTAGATGAAGGACACAAAACATTCGAAGAAAAGCAGAAAAAAAAAGATAAAGTCACACATAGACACAAATTAATAAAACTACCCAATACTAATGCTAAAAGAATAATAATCCTGATTTCTACCAGAGAAAAGACAAATTGCCTTTTCAGGAAGGGTAGTCAGGGTGAGAGCAGAATTGTCAGAAATACAGAGTCAGAACACAGAAAACTTTCTGCAAGTTTCTGAGAGACTATTATAATCGATCTAAAATTATGTGCCTGACAAATCTACCTGATAAGAATTTTTGAGAGAAGTCAAAACTTTACCACTTCCCAGATCGTCACTAAAGGACTTTGTGGTGAATGTATTCTAGAAGAAAAATAATATCAGAGAAGAGTCTAAAATCTAAATAAAAAGTTAAATACATTTGAAAACTCTCTGTCAGTCCAAACACTATGTATTATACACATAAATGGTAGTATTTCCAGATTCAGATTCATGGGTAGTTTTTAAAAGATTTTTTTTAACAACAGAATTAAAATACTGAATGACAATACGTAACTCAAGGGCTAAAAGACAAGTTGAAGTGTTCTGTGTCCTTGTGTAGCTCAGAAAGGGGGTTCAGATGTGGAAACTGAGGCATGGAAATGTTAAGCCCTCGCCTAAGGCCACACAATTTGTCTTGAGTTCTTACTTTTGTCCTAATGACTTTGTAGTAGAAAAAAATGAAAAACAACAAATAGAATTTAAAATTAGGATGTCTTTGGTTTGTCCCTGCCTGAGTACGGGATCATGAAAAGGTTTGGTTTTCTCTTTCTCTGTTTCTTCAGTGGAAATAAAATAAAAATTGTTTAATAACCAGCACGGTAAATTCAAGAAGATGAAAATTATAGGTAGGGCAGACAGTGGCAATAACAGGGCGAGTGATAACATGGGCTTCTATTCCTGTGTCCTATTGCCTTTTTTATCTGACTGTGCTCAAGAAGAAAAGGCAAAATGTCAAAGGAAAGTAATGCCTACCTAAGATACCCTGAGGGCAGGGAGTAGACAGGTAGAGCCCTGGGAATAGCCAGGCCCATCTGCCATTCTTCCGTCAGGTGCCTAAGGGACTTGATCTGTGGTTGCATTGGAGGAGATTTTACACTGTGGCATCTTTAGACGATTGTCACAGTAAAATTATATTATTTATACAAATAACCTCCATCCTATGCCTCCTGAACCCAACTGAGCAAATCCCGTTAAGTCTGCCAACAGAAAAACATCCGTCAAGAATCAGAGCGCTGACACGCAATTCCAACTCGGATCAAACAGGCCCTACTGCTGGAAGCCCTTGCTCCCCTGGGCTGATGGCCTCCTTGGGGGTATGGAGCTAAGGGGGTGTTCCCGGTTTGAGGTAACTGACTAGGAAGCTGCCTGGATTTCAAGCTCTATGAAAAGAGGCTGGGAAAAACGAACTCCTTTAGGTGGTAAAGAGTATAAGCGAATGTTCCCAAATGAAGTGTGAGCAGAGTCAGAGGAAGAATCTAAGAACAACAGGGAATTGGGGGCGGGGGACGATATCGAGGGAAAGACAGACAAACTGAAAGATAAATCACCTGTTTCCAGAAGGGTCTAATAAAATCTGATCTCTGCAGGAGTCAAGTAAACACTGTGTCCTCTAGCTCAATCGGCGTTAATTTTCAATAGCCAAAGCACAACCAATTAGTATGCAGTTACTAATATAAAATAAATGAATGAAATCACAGAGGCGTCTTTTGATGAAAGCATGAAAACAAGAGATTTAAATATAATCTGCCTTTGCAATCTTGCTCTTCTTCTGTGAGTCATTCACCATGGGGAGCTACCAGGACATCATCCTTCTTTAAAAATTCCTCCAATTCAGGGCGGTGCCAGTGGCTCAAAGGAGTAGGGTGCCAGCCCCATATGCCATAGGTGGCGGGTTCAAACCCAGCCCTGGCAAAAAACTGCAAAAAAAAAAAAATTCCTCCAATTCTCAGTTATTGTGTCTGCCATAGTTCATTCTTGTGAGTTTGGGCTGCTTATGCCCATGATAACAGATACCTGTATACCTATAAACCAGCCTGAGTTTTCTAATAGAAAATTTGAAGTGACAGAGAACTTTAGGTAGGGTGACTTTTTTTTTTTCTTTAGATATATTTTCTGTTTTGGTAAAGTATTAGGGCTGACTATTTTCATATGAGCTTAGAAAAGAGGCATGTATTTATCAGACAAGCTTTTCTTGTCTGAAAAGCTTTTCTGTTCAATTAAAATTAAACTGAGAAAGTTTTATAGCCCAAAACAGATGGATTCACTTAAATAATTCCCCTCCAGGATTGTTTATCTTATTGCTTTGATTGCCCCAAATTCCTCGTGTCTTGACACACATTTTCTCATGCTCTCAGGAACAAAGACTTAAAGGTTCAATTACTCAAAGAAGTATTTTAGGCTTTCTTTTTAAAGTTCATATTTTTAATTTTTTTAAAGTATTTTGACGTTAAGCATTTCACATTAGGACCCTTCAGATAATTCAAAGATTTATAATTTATGAGCTGTGTCATTTTTCTGGAGTCTCTTAGAATTATTCGAAGATAAAATGAAGATAAATGTCTTTGAGAGCATGCATATTTCTATGAATTGTTTCATTCTTGAGCATGCGCCTGAGTGTGTAACATGAAATTAGAAGAGGTTGCTAACAGTCATCGCTCTCCTCTCCCTCTGTTCCCCAACCTGGTCTTTAGCTCCAGGCCCCAAGTGATCCTCCCACCACATCCTCTCAAAGGATGGGATTACAGGTGTGAGTCACCATGCCTGGCATAGAATTTTTTTTTAAATCACAGTATAGGTTAGCCTAACCTGACTGATGCATTCCCTAAACCATGAACGTCTCTAGGAAAGAGAAGAAGAAAGGAAAGAAAGTATTTTTTCCATGTCACTGCTGAACATTTCATAAGAACATATAGTTAAATTATTCTTCATTGTTGACTCCAGAAACATAGCCATTAGCAGTTTTAAACATAACGTTCTTTAACATAGAGCTAACTAATCCAGTGAACTACACTTCCAAGTGAAAGATCTAGGTCAGTACATATAAGCTCTCATGGTGATAATCTCAATTCCAACAGGGACTATGAAGGGAGATGGTCATCATTTTATTTATCCAAATACCTGATGTATTCATTGCTCAAATATTTATTGAGCACCTACCAGGTCAGATGTTATGTTAGGGTCTAGAAAAACAGTAACCAATTTAGAGAAACCCTGTAGGGTATTTAGAGCAGGTTTTCATATATTCTCTAACTGTACCTTGTAATAAAAAATGTTCACTGTGTTTTAAAGAGAAAGAAACTGAGACATGAGGGATTGAATAGCTTAGTTAAGCACACTCCAGTCAGAAGTAATAAAATGGGGATTTAACCCTTATTTTCACCTTAAGTCCTTGTAAAATATTTCACAGGCATAGGAAAAGATCAGCCAGGCAAGGTAGGAAATGGAAATCTAATTATAAAATGTATAGTTATTCATATGCTAAAAAAGGAATGTTTAACAGTGAGTATATGGATTACTTAGTTTTGGACCTCTTAGTTGGCAGACAATCCTTAGAAGATCTTAAAAGTAGCAAATAACCTAAAAAACATTAAGAATAATTATTTTTCTGTGGTTCATCTTACAAGGGTACAAGTGAATCTTTCTATGAGTAGAATATGAATCTTTTAACACAATAACTAAGAAAATGACATGAAGGCTATGTTAACCAGTTTGATGGAAGTGTTTAGGATTGTTTGTGAAAACCCCACACTGTACCCCAGAAGTGCATTAATGTACATAGTTACTAATCAATAAAAAAAATAGGAAAAAAAAAAGAATAATTATTTTACATTTGCATAGATTAGATAAGAGACACTGGAACTCCAATGTCCGACATTACGTGAGCCACCAACTTCCAAGTAAAAGGAGTTGGAAGCACTGGTGAGGAAATATTAATAGTTGTTATACTTTTTTGTGCTTAAAATAGATGAAAGTAATATGAAAAAGAAGACAAAGTTTTATTTGGAATTTTTTTATTAACGACAGAACTTGACCAGGAGCTCTTGAATCACTTTCCTTCTTCATAGACTTATTGGATAACAGAGATGGAGGGGGAATGTAAGAATTTTTTTTGTGTCCTGCCTTTGTTTAGATTGTATAAACTAGTAACCAGAGAAGGAAGCTACCGAGTCAGTGGTGGGGTCAGGGCTAGAACTCAGGCCTTCAGATTTATTGTAGTCACTTTTGAGAATGCTTGAAGAAAAATCTTCCTCCTCTCTTTAATTTCTGTTCAAATGGAACATTACTAAATTTGAAAACATTTTACAACACATATTACTAAATTAGAATATGTGATAATTTAAGTATTTAAGCCATTTTAAGAAGTGTGATAATAGAAGAAAAAGTATCCAATGTACTCAGCCCTACTATGAAACTAATTTATAGCTTTCATAGGAAAGCTATAACCCAATTTTAGCCCAGGAATATGGGGAGAGAGGAGAGGGAGGGAAGGGGAGGGGGAAGGGCGGGTGGAGGGAGGGTGATAGGTGGGATCACACCTATGGTTCCTCCTATAAGGGTACATGTGAAGCTCTCTAAAGGTAGAATATAAATGTCTTAACACAATAACTAAGAAAAAGACATGAAGGCTATGTTAACCAATTGGATGAAAGTATTTCAAATTGTATACAGAAGCAGTGCACTGTACCCCATGATAGTATTAATGCACACTGCTATGATTTGACAAAAAAAAAAATAAAAAGTGTTATATTTGAAGTAGAGAAATAAGAATGGTGAAATGTAACATAAGCAGAGCAGAAATTACACAATAATAAAAAAAACTCTCTGCGCTAAGGGAAAAGAAAAGAAACAGTCATTGCTCTAACCATAGACATGATTACACTTACAGCATCTTAGTAAATCTGCTTTTAAAAGAAGGTTATTCCTACCATTTTCTTGGAGAAGCCTCTTCCTGAATCTGAAATCACTTAGTGGTTGTCTCTTATTTCTAGAAAGAACACTTGATTATTATCTGTATTTCTCTGTCCATGCATTTGAAGACTAATATAGAGTATCCATAAAGTTTGTGTGTCATTTAAAATAGTTTTACATTGTAAATTGCTCAGGAACTTTATGGACACCGTGTATATGTGTTTGCAAATATGTATTCACTTCCAAAAGCTTTCCTACTTCTGTGTCTTTAAGTAAACTACAGCAATCCACACCGAGAAGAACAGGAATATGGCTCTGGCAAAAAGGAATTGATATGTTTATACCTTTATCTTTTCAACCTGTAGAATAAAAATATCCCTGCTTCTCATAGCTGTTGCCGAGACTTTTGCTTGTGAGAAGTGTTCAAAATATTCAGACTAACAACACTATAACAGTAAAGCTCTTCCCCTGCGTCACAGGGTTATTTCAAATCTCATCTCCCCCCACCCCCACCCCGCCCCAGTCCATTTGGGTCTTCATGTCTGCTTGTTTGTTTAAAATTAATCCATGGCTCCATGAATTCTAATGGCGTGCGAATTTTTAAATGTATATGTGAGAATGAATTGCATGTCTCTGGTGGTTTCAATCAGCAGCTACTAAAAGTTAGCATAGAAAAAAAAAGTTAGCATAGAAAAAAATGATTCTTCTCATAAATGGCCTTCAGAAAATCCATTGTGTCAAGACAGAAATGGATGGTGTTCCCCTGGGCTTTGAATTACAGTTTTCTCTCAAAAAAAAAAAAAAAAAAAGTGGTAGAAAACTATTCAAAACTCATAATTTGCTCTCAGAATAGTTGAAGATTTACCTAAAGGAATGTCTATCAGGAATCTCCTTTTTTTTTTCTTCAGAGCAATTAAAACCTTTTCCTGGACCTACCCAGCCCTATTGAGTCTTAACCAACAGCCCCTCCTCCCCAGTTCTCTGACCCCCATTTCCTACCCCCTTTGTCCTCTTCACTAAGCTGCCAACCACTGACCTCCCCCTGGTCCTCTGACATCCCCCAGGTGTATCCCTCTGGCTGGAGTATGCTTTCCGGGGAGGGGATACTTATTTAACTATCTTTTTTATTTACTCAGGCCTCTGTTTAGATGTCCCCCCACCCTTCTCCCACCCCAGAGGTTTCCCAAACCATCTCATTTTCAAGACATTTCTTTCTCCTGTTATATTGATTTGTATTTATTCATTTCCATCTCCCCTAAGAGTGGGAGCTCCACAAGTGCAGGGATTTTCTTTTCCTCACCACTCCAACCCTGAAAACACAATAAATATTTGCTAAGTCAATAAATCACAGAGATACTTAGTGCAGAGATCTTGGTAACCTGCCAGGGGTGTCCAACCTTTTGGCTTCTCCACACCACATTGGAAGAAGAAGAGTTGTCTTGGGCCACACATTAAATACACAAACACTAATGAAAGCTGATGAGCACTCAAAAAGCTCCATGCATAATTTCCGTGATATCCGCCACCACAGATAAGCCAGAAAGTCCTCACATAACCTCCATCCAGCCCACGGGCTGCAGGTTGGATCCCGGGCCTGTGTTTCTACGTGTCCCATATCATGTAAGGATTCAGCTCCTTAAATGGTGACACTGCCTTTCTAAGCTTATCTGGGGTCTCTGTCTGCCTTAATCCAAACAAACTGTCTAAATTAGAACGGTCCTTTCCAACCTTTCTTTACATCAGAGCACAGACGTGTGTAATAATATTTGTGAATACCATAGTCTTACGTAGCACTAGAAAATGGTAAAGGATTTAGAGCTTGGTGAAAAATAGATTTCCTTTATTTTATGAAATTATATTAAGAAAATCAAATTGCAAATTAATGATTAGAAATAATGATAAACATTGAGTTTGTCTTGGAACTTTCCAATATTTTATTTTTTTTAGTTTTACCACCACTTGATACTTCACAGCACAAATGTAACACCCTTGCTGCCCACAAGGATACACTGGCAGGGGAAGTGAGTTAAACATTTAGTGAATTTAGTTTATTTCTGGCTCATGAGTCTGTGTAATGTGAAAGAAATTTGACATTGTCAATACCTTTGGGAAAGTAGCTAACTCTTTTATATAGAAATAGTAAGCAAAATAAAAACTATGACATAAAAAGTGATACAAATGTTTCCTAATAGATCATGAATTTTTCTTCTCCCTCGTGCAATCTCTGATAGAAGTACTGGCTGAGAGATCACAATATGCTGAGAATAGCTGGCTCACTCTCTATTTTCCCATTTACTAGTAGGGGGACTCTGAGAAGGTTTTTGTAACCTCTCTATTCAGGGGTGTCCAACCTGTGGCCCGGGGACTGCATGCAGATTATTTGATGACTGTTTAGGTTATTTATGGTATCAAATATCACCAAAAAAGTATGCACGGGCCTTTTTGTGTGTGTGCTAATCAGCTGCACTTAGTTCTGTATATTTAGCATGTGGCCCAAGACTACTCTTACTCTTCCAAGGTGTGGCAGAAAAGAAAAAAAGGTTGGACACCTCTGGAAGTGGTTTCATTTGCTAAACATAACATCAGGGACAAGCTGTCCATCAGGGCTCAACGATGGAAATGTTCAGAAACTAGGACGGGTTAGCCGTTCTCCATGCTTACGCAAAGGAAGAGTAAGATTCCTCATCTTTTAAAACAAAAACAAATAGCAGTACCAATAAGAAATTGTAAAAGAAATTATGAAAACCCTTCAACAAACTTAATATGCTTTTCCATGGGCTGGAAACCTTTGGGTGTGACAAATCAAACTTTTGAGGGTGCTAGTGCCTGGAAGCAAAATCTATTGTCCACTTAATGCTAATTAACCCCATACATCATTTGATGATATAAAAGTCTATGGCTGTAAACTTCCCTTCAAGTGGCGAGAAATAGAGAGCAACGTTTAAGAATTTCACTTCATTGACCCTACATTGGGTTGTTCAGCCGTAAAGACACGAAAACCAGTAAGCAGTAGTTGTTGAGAAGTCATTTCTCTCTTTTTTCAATGTTAAGTGCCGGCTGTTTTCTCTGTGTTTGGGAGAGAGTAACTTCAAAAAGATATGGTCCTTTTCCTCCAACGGCTGCACTTTGTAATCGAAGCCAGTTGTCCTATAAAATTCTCACAATCTAGCGTAAACACAGACAGTTTGGCACAAATACTCACACTTGAAATGTAACCTTTAGGCCTATTGTTTGATCGGAAATGGATCACGTTTCATTTTAAAATGTTTTCTCCGAAAATTATTTGGATCAGAGTTCTGTTTCACGCAAAAAGGTCCTGTTTCACTGACAGTGTGAGTGGTTAAGAAGGTTAACTGCCGCTCAAACACGTATCTTCCCTATTTACGTATTTTAAGCATCTGATGCCAGTTGAACTCTGCTCAGATACCAGTTAATGTTTAAAACAATAGCAGATCTTGTTCCTGCTAGAAATGTAATGTCCTACGAGAAGGCAAACACAGGAGAAAATTTTAACTATTATTTTTGTGTCAGTATGATAAGAAAAAACAAAAATGGGAAGAGAAAATGTCCTTCTGTCCTGAAGTAACTCCAGGACACCAAGGCTTTAGCTGGATATACCAACACTGCCACTGAGTTTTGGGTGATGACTCATCACTCCCGTTTCATGCCATGGAGACACCCCAGCCACACACCCTGTCTCCAGATGGTGGCAGGCACAAGAGGCCAGCTCAGTCGTCTGAGTGTGCATGTGCTTATCCTGGAGTTTATAGACGCTCAGGAGTTGCGATTTTGCCTTTCACAGACATTTACTCATTGATTAAACTCTTCTTCTTTCTCAGGTGCCCTAGCTAAAATTTCACCTCTTTCATCGCCCTGCTCCTCACCTCTGCAAGGGACTCCTGCCAGCAGCCCAGTCAGCAAAATTTCTGGAGCGCAGTTTCCAGAATCTTCTAACACAACTGCAAAACAAGGCCTAAGCTCTCACAGGACCTTAACTTACACTCAGAGTGCCCCTGACTTATCCCCTCAGATCCTGACTCCACCTGTCATATGTAGCAGGTAAGGATTTTCTCTTGTTAATTGAGTTTAATGATAAAACTAATAATAGTTTTCCCCAGGGAAACAACTGCCACCAGTCCACACAGGTCAGGGGAGGTTTGCCAAATATTTGATGAGAGAGAAGGGGATAAGATGATTCGTGTTGAATAGGCTGAAATAGAAGCTTATTTTGTTAGTGGTTTTGCTATTAATAGAAAGTGTGGATTCCCATAGAGTCCACACTCCTAATCTTTGGAGGTGATACAAAATAATTAGTTATATATGTTGTTTGTATACTAATGGAGAATGAAGAAAATACATAATTAAAAATTGATGTTGGGGTGGCACCTGTGGCTCAGTGAGTAGGGTGCCAGCCCCATATATGGAGGGTGGTGGGTTCAAACCCGGCCCCGGCCAAACTGCAAGAAAAAAAAACCCGGCCGTGGGGGGGGCACCTGGAACCCCAACCAACGGGGAAGCCGAAGCAAAAAAAACAAATGCCCAAACCCAAAAACCAAAAGGTGCCGGGAACCGGGAAGCCAAAAGAACCCAAAAAAGGCAAAAAAAGGAAAACCCGGCCCCAAAAAAAAAAAAAAAAAATTGATGTCAAGTAATGTAATTTGTCATTTTGTTGCTATGTGTTTTTACTTGTTCTCCAGATAGTAGTTTGTACTGATGTTAAATACATTTAATCCTAGATTTTCATTTCTCATTTTAACACTTTGAAAATGTGCGGATGACACCTGAGACATAATGGCTAGATTCAAGAAGTTCTCTGAATGCAATTAAGCATCATCATGAAAATAATTTTAAGTTATTATATCACAGAAAAAAGGGCCTAGCGTGACTGGAGTAATTATTTTGCCAACATTGTCACTAAGAAAGAACTGCCTCTTTTTACCAATTAACTTATCTTTATTGTTCCTTAGTAACAGCTTCATCTTAAATAACTGGTCTCAAAGCTTTACAGTATTTGTAAGTAGAAAAAAGTTGAGTAATTTTAAGTATAGTCATGAGAGTACCTTGAAAAAAGAGTATTTCTTTTCCCAGGTTACTGAGGATCACCATTTGAATAAGTCAGTGATATCCTCATTTTCTGGTCTCAAATATTGGTTCCTACTCCCAGATTTTCTCAGTATGTTCAGTCTGAGGAACTAACAACTGGTGCTAAACCTCACCGTTTTCATTTTCATATACCTTACATATAAGATCGGTAGACTAAATGAATTTTATTTATTTTGCAATCTTTATTTTTACTTCTGTGATCATTTTTACTTCTGTGATCTTTACATTTAGATGAAAAATTATTTGTGTTTGTTTGGCCAGAGCCAGAGTAAAAAATTATCCTACCATCCTAGTTATTCTTCTGCCCTCTCCGTGGCAGCTATTTAAATAAAATCATTTCTATTGGATACTAATCGCATCTTTTTTTCATCAAACAGTATATTCTGTAGTAACATAACTAGGAGACATATCCCATTTCTCTCTTAGAAATTCACAGTACACATCACTTAAAAGACCACCCCTGGATTTTTTGTTTCGTCTGCTGTTTTCTGAATTTATTTCCTCACAGAATGAGTTTATTTTGGTTAACACCCAATAATTGCTCATGGATCTAAGGTTTGGCAGAACACGCTTACGAAGCATTGTTTTGTCGTACATACACCGAGCCCAGATGAAGTCCAGGGGGGCGATCTACGTGAAGGACATCTGCTTTCAGCTTTTTAGGGAGCCTCTCCCACTGTGCATTCCAGCCATGTGGGAATTAAGTTGCCTAAAGAAAAGAAGAGGGACATTCAGAAAACACGTCCCACTCCTAATAGCTTTTCCTACCATAGTCTATTACTTAGCAAGAAGACTGTAATGGGATTTTTATAAAAGAAGTTTCAGAGAAAAACAAGGGGATTTCGGTGTCTACTTGTTCAGTAATGTTTATAAATCCAGTAGTGTGTGTTTTATTTGTTTGGGCTTCATAAGTCTATAATTCAAACCAGGTTTTATTACAGCCTTCAAGACAGCCACCCATGTAGGCACAGAACGCTCCAGAAACACACAACTAATTATTGTGGTTTCCCCCGCTGAACTTGAAGGGCTTGGCATTGGATCCCAGTCTCTTGGCTGCTGTAATGTCTATGCAACAAGCTATTTTTTTGGCATGGGAGCTGGTATATTTGAACTATTAAATAGTCCTTTTAGGTATTATCTTGCCATGAAAAACCTTAAAGCTAATAAACACTACTTCGACTGAGTTTCATCCGAGAATGTAAGCCTGTTAATTGCGTCTACTTTTCTTTTTCCTTGAGTTCTATCATTTTACTTTGGTTCCCTAAGTCAAACTGAGAGAAGATTTTATAATTGGAAATATTTTACGCATCATGATTTTCTACTTACCTTCAAGGGCAGAAAGTAAAGTTCCTCACATAAAGAGACTCTTTAACTGGAAAATGCATTTCTCTACTGCCCGAACAAGAAGAAGGAAAAAAAATAAATAAATAATAAAAAATTTTTTTTTCAGAAAAAAAATTTAAAAAGTGGTGAGACTTTTAAGATAGTGAAGAATAAATCAACGCTCAATTTCTTTTTCAATTTAGAGTGAGTAATTTGTGATTAAATAACAACAACAAAAAAAATCCCCTGAGTCCCTTTGTCATATTTGAAGGAAATAATCCAGCAACAAAAATACAGAATTAAAATCGAATCATGAAGACTCTAAATAAGATAAAAAGGGAGGAGGCAGTTGAGAACTTTGTCAGGCCTTTTGTGGGGTTAGTTTTTATTTTATTTTTTATTTATTTATTTATTTATTTTTGAGACAGAGCCTCAAGCTGTCCCCCTGGGTAGAGTGCTATAGCATCACAGCTCACAGCAACCTCCAACTCCTAGGCTCAAGCAATTCTCCTGCCTCCGCCTCCCAAGTAGCTGGGACTACAGGCACCTGCCACAGTGCCTGGCTATTTTTTGGTTGCAGCTGGCGTTGTTCGGCGGGCCCGGGCTGGATTCGAACCTGCCAGCTCAGGTATATGTGGCTGGCACCTTAGCCACTTGAGCCGCAGGCACTGAGACTGGGGTTACATTTTAATTCATAAAACAGTCAAACTGTTGAGAAAAGGAAAAGCATTCTTTATCCTCCAGCACCCTCGGTGAGGGGCCACTGTTCACCTCTCAAGCACTTTGGGTTCTCCTGGTTGCCATGGTACCTCCTAGCCTACGTCTATTAACTGACGTTCTATGTGGCCCACTGCACACACACTCTTTGTTAAAATGCCCCTCTCCTTTGTTCCTTCCCCAGGGCCTTAACAAGTGACTGATCAATCTGGAAAAAAAAAAGAATTTGTTTTTATTTTGTGGCCAAAAATAAATTTAATATACTATTGCTCTATATTTACCTGTGTTATCTTTTCTTAAGACATTCGACATCCAAACAGACCTTTAAGACAAATAAATAAATCTAATAATGTGGGGGTTTCTTAAGCAGACTCAATGGTATTCCATTAAGCAAGATATATATATATTTTTTTTTATTAAATGATAGCTGTGTCCATTAATGCAATCATGGGGTACAGTGTGGTGTTTTCACATACAATTTGAAATATTTTCATCAAACTGGTTAACATAGCCTTCATGTCATTTTCTTGTTATTGTGTTAAGACGTTTATATTCTACTTTTAGAAAGATTCACTTGTACCCTTATGAGATAAACCATAGAGGTGATATTTTTGGCCAAATACATGTTAATGCTTCCAGAATCACTGCCGTAGGTAAGTCGCAGCTGGTCACAATATAGTATAGTATTTTACCACCACTTTTGCCTCAAAGATGGAGTCAAGTAAGAGGCAAAGGCAGTTTCTAGCCCTTCGTGTTGATCATGTCTTCCCAGTAAAGGAAGCCCTCTACCTCTTAGCGGTGACCATGTCTCAGACAAAATGAATTTCCCATCAAACAAGTAGAAGGTGGAAATGCTTGATTATTGTGTCTACCCGAACGTACATAGGAATGGTATGTGCCTGTGATGTTTTGAAAACAAAAAGCTATACTTAGAGCTGTTCTGATATTTCTCAGCTGTGGCAGACCATACTCCCCAGGGAATCCTGCGGATGGGCCCTTGGAAAGAAGTGGGGCAGATACTCAGATACCAAGCAGAACAGGTAATTCATTGTTTTAGATTCTGTTCCCCAAAACAGAAATCACTCCCTCCCCCTCAATAGGTAGCCTGTATTTCTGATTTTTTAAATTACAATATTTAAAATGCCAGGAAAATCAAAATCATCCAGAATCCTATCTAGAGTTTTGATCATGAGTAAAGTCTTAGCACAAAGCTATCCAAAATATTTCTGTACCTCATCATACAAATATATATATTTTTTTGGTTGTTGTTTTAATGAATTTATGTATTTTATTTAATCTAATTAATTTAGTTAAAACAAATGTATATTTTTAAAATATAAAAGGCTATTCTATGAACTATATAGAAATGTATTTTATCTTGCGACTGCCAACATTATACATAGAATTAAGCAACTGCTTATATATTAGAGCTAGCCGTAGTGTGAAAATGTAATTGACAAGTTTCAATCCAAAAGTCTGTAATAAAAAGGAAGAGGTGACACTCAAAGACCACAGGTGTACGTGGGCCCGTGAAGGTGAACTCTTTCCCTTATCATATCAGCCCTGGTTGAGTTTAAGAAGTTCAGGGGCACAGAGAAGGGGATATTCTGTGCCTCAGGGGATTATTGAGAAGATTAAACATGTTAATACAAATAAAATGCTTTTACTGGTCCCGACACATAGCAAACACCCAGGAAACTTCCTTCAGTTACCTTTTCTAGCAAGAAGAAGCTTCTGGGGGTCTTTGCCTGACTGGACTTTTGGTTAGCCCAGTTTATTGCTGACTGAAATGGGGCCGGTGAAGGGGGCCAGATAAGGAAGGAAGGAGCAAACCCCCAAGGAACGGGATGGATACACAGTCTCCTACCCCCTGTGCCCTTTCTAGAGTTAATACTTTATGCTCAGCTACTTAGCAGTTTAATGTATTGGGAGAGGAATAGAGGAAAAAAGAATTAAAAAGTCACAGGATCTAAAAATTCCTACTGAGGAATTATTGAACATCATGTACACTGCAGATCATAATTCTCATATACCTTATTGGGTTAGGAAATGTGTGTTTTTCTCTACCCTAGGATCCCATTTTCTTGGTGTATAAGCTCATGAAAGCAATACTTCCCTAAACACTCTACTTTATCATATGTGTTTTAGGAAAATTTGCTTAACTGTGAACCCCTTTTTCCCAGTGCAGATTTCCTAAGAAGCGGTTCTCTTTCATTTGCAGATGACACTATTCAAGTTACCTCTGATTATGAAACCAATAACAACAGTGACAGCAGTGACATTGTACAGAATGAAGATGAGGCTGAGTGTCCCAGGGAGCCCCTGAGGAAAGCGTCAGCTTGCAGCCCTTACGCGCCTGAGCCCATGATGTTCCTGGTAGGCTCACCTCATTTGTTTACTTGAGAAATCAACGTTTACTACAGAGTCTGCCTTAGAAATAGATCCCAGAGTCAGTTTACAAATTTACCACCCTCAGATCGCACAAGACTTGGAGTCACACTCACATGCACCTGTATAGCTTTCCTCTGTCCAAGCCTTCATGATTTCTTAACAGTCGTTCTCTGTTGGTTAAAAGCATAACTTTTTTTGTCTTCACAAATGATTATAAATATTTATTAACCCAATTAAAAAGTATAAATATGCCTAGGAAAAATGAATCATTTCATTCATTATTTTATAAAGGAAAGAACAGAAAGATGAAAGAAAAAGAAGGGGAGAAGGGAGTGTGGGAGGGAGGGGAACTGGAGATAGTTGTCTCAGGGAATCTGCTGGTTTTTCTCTAGCACATCTTTGACTTAGAAAGTGAGCCAGTATTCATTTTCCTGTTGCATTAAACCAGGTTTTTCATGACACTTGCTACCCACTGAAATATCTTTTTTTTTTTTAGAGACAGAATCTCACTCTGTCACCCTCAGTAGAGTACTGTGGTGTCACAGCTCACAGCAACCTCCGGCTCTTGGGCTTAGGCGACTCTCTTGCCTCAGCCTCCCGAGTAGCTGAGACTACAGGTGCCTGCCACATGCCTGGCTATTTTTTGTTGCAGTTTGGCCGGGGCCGGGTTTGAACCCACCACCCTCGGTATATGGGGCCAGTGCCCTACTCACTGAGCCACAGGCACCGCCCGAAATATCTTTTTTTTTTAAAGATTTTTAAAATAGATTTAGAGGCTACAAATGCAGTAGTGTTGTATGGATATAACGCATAGGACCCCCTTTCCCTCACCATTAAAATATCCTTATGACTTATTTTGTGTTTAATGAGATCCTGTTAAAGAAGATGGAAGCCTGTGTCTGAGTCAGGTTAATGTGGGGGAGGTGGTGAACGGTAGAAAATGCACACAGTTGACTGTCACAGGATTGTCGATTTCTGTTTTTATCCTTCTTCTTATACTGTATTTATCATCTGTACTTTTAAATCACATAGATTTTCGCGTAAAATAATTTGTGTTTTCTTCTAACTTGATAGAAGTTAGAAGTGTCTATTTCTTTTGGAAATTTACTCCAAAAAATATCCTCACGGGGGACTTCTAAAAAGTTTTTACATTTACATGGTGATTGTGTCTCAGGAAAATCGCACTGAGCTAAATTAAAATCTCAGAAAAAACGTGGTGGTTGTCATTCCATAAAATTAATGCTGTTTTTGATGCAACAATGTAAATTCAATCAATTAGAAGAGGAGTGATTTAAGTGCCCCTCTCCACTTAGGGATGTCTCTTAAGAGTTATATGGCTAAGGCGCCAGCCACGTACACCTAAGGTGGCAGGTTCGAATCCCCAGCCCGGACCCGCCAAACAACAATGACGGCTGCAACCAAAAAATAGCCGGGCGTTGTGGCGGGCGCCTGTGGTCCCAGCTACTTGGGAGGCGGAGGCAGGAGACTCGCTTGAGCCCAGGAGTTGGAGGTTGCTGTGAGCTGTAATGCCACGGCACTCTACCCAGGGGGACAGCTTGAGGCTCTGTCTCAAAAAAAAAAAAAAAAGAGTTATATGTAAGCCAGGAACCCTCATTTAAAAAAATTATGTAACAATGTGCACAGATAACTTTACCTTTCATTCTAGAGTTTTTTGAAGTCCTTCAATCTTTCAGAACCCTACTGTAAACCCAAAGCAGTTATGTTACTTTATGAAAGACATCTCTGGTTTTGCTGCAGTATTCGTGAACCAGAGAGACACGAGGATCTAAAAATGCAAAACCCATAGTCTGGTGCAGCATTTGCTACTTCCTCCTTACTTCAGGGTTAATGTCTCGTTCATCTGGATTTTTTTTTTTTTTAAAGATGACGCTTTGACCCTGGGGGTTCAAGTCATGTGTTTATGGTTACTGCACTTGTTCAATTAAAACTTATCAAAGCCCAAATTGCTTTGCGGAAAAACGACCTGTCCTTAAAATACCTTAATCTTCATTACAGGACAAACCGATTCTGGCTCCTGAACCTCTTGTCATGGATAATCTGGACTCAATTATGGAGCAGTTAAATACGTGGAATTTTCCAATTTTTGATTTAGTAGAAAGCATAGGGAAGAAATGTGGCCGTATTCTCAGTCAGGTAAGAAATTCATTCATACACATGGTTTTAAATGTACAAGAAAAGATTCTTCAGTTGCTTAAAACGCCGTACATTCTTGACATGTGTGGATAGGTGTTGGGCAGAGAAAGGGAATTTTAGTAGACAACATTCTCTAGATCCTCTGGTGGGTTAACAAAAGAAACTGGAACTTCAGCTGAGTGGAATCCCGTACTATGCAATTAAAATACTGTATATTTTTTAAACAAAGTAGGAGGAATCAGGGATAAATAAGCAAGAGGAATAAATGATCTAAAATTCATAGAATTAACAAAAAAAAAATCAAGCCCCCCAGAAGAGGAAATGTGTCTATTTGTAAAAGGCAATTTATTGGCTATAACTATTTCCAATGACTTTTAAAATGTTTTTAATATTGAAGTGGGTAGGTCTTACCAAAATCAAGATATTGTGCAGAATCTGCTTGGTGAGAGACACACCAAATAGAGGTTTCTGTATCTGAAAATCAAAAACCAAAACCACCTTTATAATTATAAGAAATATAGGATGTGAACTGTGTTGCTAGATAACACCAGCCTGTTAGTATTATTTTCTTTAGGCTAGACTATCTTCAAGGCTTCCAAAATAAAAGAAATGTTTGTTTAGCTGAGGAGGAAAGAAAATACAGAAATCAAAGGCTTTGTACATGTTTGTTTCAAAAAAAAAAAAAAAACAAAATGATGGATTTGCTGTATTATCAAACACCTATGAAAATATACACTTTTAATTGAAAAGGATGGTACAGTAATATCAATCAGCTTATTTTAAAATGTTTTAAGGGAGCTCTTTTAGATTTAAATGGCTATCACTGCCAAACTAATTATTATAAGACTGAGGTGAAAATTCAGAATCCAACCCTTATTGACTGAGCCCACTAGCACTTCTCTCTGTGAAACCCTAGAAGAGAAAATCACTGAAATACCGATTTAGACTCTGTGATCAGAGATGAGCTTTCTTCAGACCACTCACTGGTGTCTGTGTGTGGAAGTTTGAGGTGAGGATCCTGATCTGTGAAGGTTTGAAGGGAGAAGATCTGTGGGCCTTTCCTTAGTGTTCAGGTTTGTAAATGCAGACAACTGGTCTAGTCGGGAAGTTTACCAGCATTATCGATGGAACATGAAAATGCACACGGAGACTATGTAGTTCGTGATTGAGGCCTCTGCTACACTCCACCTGGCAGAGCTGAGTGAATATGTTGAGGAAGGTACTGGCAGCCCTTGTCCTTTACTCAGGGCGTTCCCCGTCCTTACTCCCAGTGCTGATCGTGAGGACAGGTGCAAGGGCAGCCATTCTGTCCCATCTACCTGACCTCATACCTCCGGGCTCCTCCTGGGAGGTTCTGTATCCCTCTCTCCAAAACCCTGGGAAGACTGTGAGTTTCAAGGAGTGATCTTTCCTAGAAACCGGCCTGGAATGGTGTCACGGGATGTGTCAGTGGGCCAGAAAGGGTTTCCTTTCTTTTACTGGAGAATATGTTGCCTGCTATGGAGAAAATAAGTCTCCTCACTTCCTGTTTGATGTGTATTTCACAAACTCTCAAAAACTCTTTAATCTTCGGAGTAACTTGGGTGCAGGTGTTGCCCCTATTTTACAGAGGAAGAAACTAAGGCTTAAAAGGGGATATACTGTTCCTCTCTGAAATCATACGGTAAATGTTAGACCGAGGCTTCAAGTGTCTATTGATCCCTATCAAAAGCCAGGCTTCTTACTCTATCCAACTGCTTCTCAGATCAATTGCCGTAAAGCACCTTGACTTATATCTTCAAGCTCTCCAAATGGGAAGTCTGACAAAGCAGAAAAGTCGTTATGAGAGCAGCTGGCTTTACAGCTCCAGTGACGGTCCCCACCATGTCATGGCAGGCGTCTAGCCTCCCTTGAAGTTCTGTAACTAGGGCCAGGAAGGATGGAACTTGATCAGCATTGACAAAATGTTTTGCCAGAGTTCTGGATACCAGCAAACGCTGTAAAGATTAGGGATAATTAACAATCAGATCACCACAAAATTCAATCATGTCTTTTTTGTTCTAGTCATCGTTCAAAAATAAATGCATTACTGCATGGTCCTTGTTAGTCACTCTTTAACTTCCCCAGTTCACCAAAAATTGAACTTCGAGGACATGTCCAGTAGTTGATACACCTTGTTGAGTACAACTTGAACAATGTTTTCCTTTGATTTGAGTTTACAAGTATAAAAATTATGAAATTTTGCTTATGGAAAAGGCTTTTTTTTATTTTTTATTTTTTGGCCTAGTAAGACTTTAGAGCAGCTGAAATGAATTAACATGAACATTCCAAGAAATCACCTTTTGGCTGAGACTAACCAGCAAAAGATCTCAGTTCAAAAGATTTTTAAAAGAGACATATGGGCAGTGGAAATAACTTTTCAGTCTCAGTGTGCAGCCTGCCTTTTGATGATTATTACATGTAGTTCAATGACACCCTTCAGATTTTGAAATAGTGTTTGCTCTCTGCAGTTACCAGTATTCACCTGGTTCACGAGGTCTTTTGTTTACTTACGTCTTGTATTTGCAAGGTGTAACATTACTGAGGGTTGATTTTAATGGCTTCTTGGTGAAAATTCTCCTGTTTTAAAAATCATTCTCTAAGATATCCTTTTGTCTTAATTTTTCGATTCATCTTTGAAATGTTTTAAGAGAATCATCGGAAACTTATTTGCAATCCTAACAATATTGGTTTTTAAATAACGGTAGTATAAATTTGAAGCCAAGTATAAAATCTGAAGCAAAATACTTGGTTGGAATTCTGGCGCTCTCTCTCTCTCTCTCTCTCTCTCCTCACTCTCACTCACACACACACACATCATCTGTGTGATCTTGGACAAGTGATTCAACCTCTCTGTGCTTTGGTTTCTTCAGCTTTCAAATATTAGTAATCAACAATACCAGTACCTATCTCAGAAAGTGCTGTGAGGATTAATTATAATATGTAAACTTTTTCATATGTAAGATTAAAATTAATTATAATTTGTATGCGTGTAAACTACTTAGACTAGACCCCTTATTTAATGCTGTGTGTGTCTGCACAGCAGCTGCTGAGCTGTTATTACTGAAGTAGCACACACACTTCAATAAAAGTTGAAACAGCTTGAAATATAATATGACAGAAACCACAAGATTTACTTTCTGTTGCATTTTCAAAGAGAGGAGGCAGGCATGGAAAACGGGAACATGAATAAATAAATTTGTCATTTAGACTTAGAGTGAAGAAAGTGCCTACAAGTTGAGGTGAATGTATTATACAATTTATTTCTCAATGTGCAGCCAAGATGCTCCTTTCAAAACTAAGTCAAAGTTAGTGCCCTTCAGCAGTCTCTTCAGTGGCTCCTTACCTCCCTCACAAGTCCTTATACTGGGGGCTCTGGCTCTCAATCTCCAAGACTGTGCCCCAGTTCCACCCTGGGATCACCACCCTCTCTAAAGTCTCACTCCTGTCCTTTGCTCTCTGTTTCAGCCACACTGGGCTTCCTGCTGTCTCTTGAGTATCTGGGACCAAACGTACTTCAGTTCCTTTTCCCCGACTCTTTCCTTGC